>NW_024081623.1:230726-358012 GCF_003009895.1 Hyaena hyaena | reverse complement strand
GGAGGACAGGCCAGGCAGCCGGGGGGGGGGGGTGGCGGGGGGAGTGGCAACAGTGAGGACTCAGGGACAGAGGGGTACCCGGGCCTCCCACTCCAGGCCACATCCAGGGAGGCACTCGGTCGTCGTGGCCACCCTGCCCAGTCTGCCCTGAGGCAGCGAGTGCCAGGGCATCACTCTACAGCAGACGACTAGGCACTGGGGGGGGTGGCGGGGGGAGTGGCAACAGTGAGGACTCAGGGACAGAGGGGTACCCGGGCCTCCCACTCCAGGCCACATCCAGGGAGGCACTCGGTCGTCGTGGCCACCCTGCCCAGTCTGCCCTGAGGCAGCGAGTGCCAGGGCATCACTCTACAGCAGACGACTAGGCACTGGCCCAGGGCCACTCTTGGTGATGCAACGTAGTGACCTAAAGCCAGAGCCCAGGCTTTGTGGCCTCTGCAGGCCGAGAAGTGGGTGTGGCCCCAGCACGGTCAGAAGTCAGGGGGCTGCAGAGCCACAGCCTCCCCGGGAGGTGGAGGAGAAGGGATGTCGCCCTGAGGGGGTGATGGGCTGGGGGAGGAGCCTCAGGGGACACAGCCACCTTGCTGTGGTGACCCCTGCCCCACCTAGTGATTCCTGTGCGGCCCCTTGTCTGACAAGCTCTCTTTCTTTGTTTTCCAGAGCCTTCTAGGACCTCGGGCTGTAACCTGATCCCTTCTCCCCCTAAGTTCCCCATGCCATCAGATTCCAGCAACAGCTCCTGGGGGTCCACAGACTTGCAGTTCAGGAGGCGTAGGCTCAGAGGCCTAGGCAGCTTGAGGCCTGGCCTGGGTCAGGGGCCTGGCCTGGGTCAGGGGCTAGCTGCGGTGACAGCTCTGAGAACCCTGGAGATGACCTCGGGCCCAAACCCTCCAGCCCAAGGATGTCCAGGCCCAAAGCCAGCCCCAGAGCCAGCAGCCGGACCCCCAGGCCTCCGGTGCATGCCGCACCTGAACCCTATCACTCCAGCCCAATCCCACCCCTAGTGTAAACCCCCACCCACTGCCAAGCTGGCCTGGACTGTGGGTCAAGGAGCCCCGGGTGGTGGTGGGAGCCCCATGTGAACTCTGGCCTTATGGAACCCAGAGCATCTTGATGAGTGTGTTGGGGGGTGGGAAATAGGCTTGACATAAGAGGGACCCTTCTTGGTGGAGGGGAGTGGGGGGTTGGGGTTTCCCGGGGTGGGCACAAGGAAGAGCCCAGGATAGAGGAGCCCAGTTCCCCAAGGCTGGTCGCACTGCCCACCCCTTCCATGGGGCCTGGCCTTCCCAGGAGGACTGCTCGGAGCGGCGGGCCCAGGCTGAGGTGGCCGAGGTGCAGCCAGCACCCCCCAACCCTGGGGGGTTTGTGCGGGTCCTTGCCCACGCAGGGACCGGGCAGCCAGTGCCCCTCCCTTGGGGCAGGGCACCCCGAAACCAAGCGAATCCTTTTACGGACTCTCAGGTGTACATAAATGCGGTTTACTTCGTAGGCGACGTTGGTTCAATAAATTGTGCAGATGGCACTGCTGGCCTCCCACGACTTTCTCCCAGCGCGGCCCCTCGGCCCTGGGCGCCCACCCGTGCTGCCCTCCGCCCCTACACCCGAGCGTTCGGTTCCGCGGTGACCGGCGGGCAGGGGAGGAAGCGGAAGCCGTATCTGCTCTCAGCCGTGCTCTGCACCGACAGCGCTACCATCGGGCAGCCCCCGTCCACGCTCTTCCGGCACACCTGGGGGGGGGGGCGAGGCCTGAGCAGCGCAGGGGCGGGGCGGGAGGGGCGCAGGGGCGGGGCGCGCGGGGGAGCCCGCGGGGGGGGGGGGGGGGGGGGGGGGGGGGACTGGGCCCGCGCGCGCTCACCTGGACCCTGTGCTCCTTCCTAGCGCCGCAGTCCTCCAGGCACAGCCCGGCCTCTGCGAGGGACAGTGACGGGGCCGGGTCGGGCCGGACTCCACACCCCCTGCCGCCCGCCTGCCCTCCGCGTCCCTGGGCGCTCACCGGGCAAGGCGGGCAGGCGCCCCAGCGCGCGGGTCTCGGCGGCCTGGGGCGGCGCGGGCACCTCTCGCGGGCGGGGGAGCTTGCTGGTGCTCCGGGGCCGCAAGAGGCCCTGCGTCCTGGGGGGCAGGAGAGTCTGAGGCCCGGAGCCGCCCCGGGAAGGGCAGTCCGGGAAGGGCAGCGACCTGGGGAGGCGGGGAGGCGGGGGTGGTGCTGCAGGGCACGCGGCGTGGAGCGCTCTTGAATTCCTGGGGGGCAGGCCTGGCCGGGGCGGGACCTGGGGAGGCGGGTGCGGGTCCTGCACGGGAACCAGTGTGGAGAGCAGCCCCCGAGGGGACTGGACCTGAGGCAAGGGAATGGTCCTTAGCAGGGAGTCTGGGGGGAAGGTTTTTGCAGGGCTGGGGCCTGGGAGGGATTGGAGAGAGGGACCCGCAGTGCCCACCCGGGCCTCCAGCGTCTGGCTTGGGCCCCCCACACCCTGCCAGCGCGCGTGTGTTGAGGCCGGCGCCTCTGCTCCCAGGGATCGGCCCCAAGCCCGGCCTCGGAGAGCGGGAAGCGGTCTATGGACAAGTCGGTGTTGTCAGTGAAGATCCTCGAGACGGGGGTCACGCAGTGGCGGGCTGGGTGCTCGCTCAGGACCTGCGGGGCCAGCCGGGAGGGGCACAGCGGTCACCCCCAGCCAGCCGGGCTCTCCACCCACCACATCCCTGGCTAAGACGAGCACTGACCTCGCCTTTGGGGTTCAGGAGGAGAGTCACACATCCCTGGCTGGAGTGGAAGTAGACAGGCTCTCGGCCCATGGATGAAGGTGACTGCTTCTTGGTGCTGCCAGGCCCCTCTCCCCAAACCTGGTGGACAGAGCAGGGCGCGGGGTGAGGGGTGGGGGGGGCCGGAGCAGAGGCCAGGAGGGTTCGCGGGGAGCGGGGCGCACCGTAACGTGGTGCCGGGGCGCCAGCAGCGTGCCAGGCGGGAAGCGGTACATGCACACGGGGAAGCCGTGCAGGAGCTGCTGCAGCATGAGGCCACTCAGGTCAGCAGTCTCCTCTAGCGACTGGTTGAGGACGCGCACAAACCTCTCCTTGCGGCTCACGGCCACGATTTTCAGGCAGGAGCTAGGCGGAGCAGGGACAGTAGAGGCACCGCAGAGGCTTGGGCACCCCCCGCCCACGTCACCCCCTTACCTCCCATGGAGGCGGTGTCTGGGATGCCCGTGCTCTGAATCTACACAGGACTCCTTTGTCTGGACTGTCTTACTAGGTCGGTTCCAGGGACCCACGGAGAGACCTGTGAGAAACGGAAAGGGGACCTCCATATGGAGCGTCCTCTGGGGACATCTAATGCCAGGTCAGACTGACCTGCAAGGCCCTGAGGACGCATGTGGGAGAGGAACAGCTCCAAGGCTCAGACCCAGAGCAGGAGGGACGGCCCTGGAGGCTGAGAGAAGAGAGGGACAGCTCCAAGTACTGAGGCAGGGGTGGGAGGAAATGGGCCAGAGTGCAGCAGAGGCAGCACCCATCATCCAAGGCCACCCTAACCCCTAGGGATGAGGCAGGGGAGGCCCCAGTGGCCTTGTGCCGAGCTGTTGTGAAGACCAAGCTGCTGGAGAAGGTTGTTAAGGGCTCTGGGCAGAGATCCCAGCCTCACAGTGGGGGTTGGGGGGAGCAACCAGGGGAGACCCGCTGTACCCCACCTTCAGGTTGTGCCTGTGTTTCCCTGCTGAACCTCCTCCAGTGTGGTTCTGTTGGCTCAGAACTGTGGCCTGGAGTGCAGGGTGGGTGGCCCATCACCTTGTGCATGCGATAAGGCACAGCCAGCCGGCCACTGCTGGAGTCGGAGCCTGTGCCCCCCGAGCTGCTGGTGCCCCCAAAGGGCAGGGAACTCCACTCCACACTCTTGAGACGCTGTTCCGTGTGCTCTCCGTGCAGCTCTGGGCCCCACTGGTCCCACAGCGGGGCCTCCGGGGACGGCAGGGGCCGGGGGTGCCTGCAGGCCACAGTCTGCTGATCTGCTTGCTGCCTGCTGGGTTTGGCTTCTGGCCTCCAGCCGTGCCCCCATGGAACCTCCCCAAGGTGGGTGGGGTACCCCGAGTTGTGGTTCCAGTCCCTGGGACCCAGCCTGGGGAAAAGGCTCATAGATGGACTGTGATGGCTCAGGATCCCTTTCCCTTCCCCCTTCAGCTCATCCTGTAGATCAGAGAATTGACCTTGGAAGGTGTAAGCGACTTGTCCGGGGACACTAAGGGTAGCTCTCGGACCCTGGCGTACACATGCCAAGGAACGCCCTCTCCTCCCTTCACCCCTGCAGGAGTCCCGGACCAGCACGGTTACTTTTGATCTGAGTTGGACTCGATGTTGCTGAGGAGGTTGGGATACCGCTGGGCAATGCTGTTCCAGTCTACGTCCTCCAGCCGGAAACCCTGGCCACGAAGCAACAGGAATGTGGCCCTCCGCTCCCACAGGGCCACAGAGCCACGAAAGCACATGGGGGCCTTGCTTACCTCCTTAGTAGAGGGGACCTGATCGTTCTCAGAGAGGTCACTGGCATCCATCAGAGTTTCTGCAGTTACCACCTACAGAAGGGGCGTGGAGGCCAGCGGGCTGGGGGAAAGGGCCTCTCCTCTCTGACCTCACCAGCGCCCGAGGCACACATCTGCTGTGTGAACCAGGGGGGTCCTCCCTGCCCTCTACCATGGTCCTGGGGGGACAGGCTTCCCAGGGAGGCCAGGGCCCCCCCGGCAGAAGCACCAGCCTGGAGGGGACACGCTGTCCATCCAAGGGAAGTCCGAGGAGGGCTGGGGAGGGCACGGGAGGCAGGAGGGCGGGCCGAGCGGGGCTTACCTCCACACTGCCCGTGGAAGATCGCAGCACGCGGCCCACCCAGGACGAGCGGGCCAGCTGCAGGAGGCAGGACCTCTGGAAGGCCCCCAGCTCCGCCTCCAGACGCTGCATGGCGTTCAGGGCCTGTTGCAGCCGCTCCTCCAGCTGGGACTTCTGCTCTAGGACGGTGCGCACGTGGGGCAGGGCCTTCTCCCCACCCCTGAGGCCAACCCCTACCTGGCCCGTGATTCTCACCCCAGCTTGGCCCCCTGCCCATCTCCTGATCCCACCTGCTCCTCACCAGCTGGGCCTGTTCCTTCTGCTCTTTCAACTCCAGAGTCAGCTTCTGGACCTGGCTCTGCAGGGACTTCTCCTGATTGCGTGAGCTCCTGGGAGGAAGCGGCCATCTCAGCAGCCCCCACCTCAAGGTCAGTAGCCAAGGAAGGGAGAAGGAGGGACTCTCTTCGCTGACATTGGGGGCCTAAGGGCACAGAGTCCCGCTGGGCCAGGCCAGGCTCTGAGAGGTCTGGGTCGTAGGTCGGCTCTAGGTTCAGCGACCGTCGACACATTTAGAATTAGGGTCTGGGCAGGTTTACAGTATATTCACTTTTTCAGGGTCAGGTAGAGATAAGAGCTAGAGGCAAAAGTCAGGGTAATTATCAGGTGGGAGTGTTGGTCAGCCCCAGTGGTTGGGGATGAGGTCAAACAAAAACCCGTTCAGGCAAGGACAGAGGCTGGGTTGAGCTGAAGGGCTGGCACTTTGCTGCTCACCTCTCAGCTGGAAGTCCAGCCACCTCATACAGGATGTGGCAATGCCGGGCATCCTGGCGGTTATGGATGGTCCACCGCAGAGCCTGGATCTCCAGTTCCCGTTGACCCCACAACAGCCGCAGGGTGCGGGGGTCCAGGGACTCAGGGGCCAACCTGCAATGCCAGCACCCTTGTCACTTGATCAGGCCCTGACCTCGGGCTGACCATCCCTCCCTCTCTTCCTTACTGCTGGTGGACGGAGGAGACCACGGGCGTGGAGCTGGGCTTGGTGTCCTGTAGGCATGTAGGAGCCACTGGGTCTCTGGGTGTGCCAACTGGAGGCTCTGGGTGCCCACTGGCCGGCTCTCGATCCACCAGAGATAAGGGAGCCTCTTTCTCGGCTTTTTCAGCCTCTTGGCGAGGCCCAGGGACCATTCTTGATGTTCCTGAGGGAGCTGAGATGGGCAGTGTGGCTGTGATCCCTGTGTCCCATGTGTAGGTACCGCATGGGGCTCTCCTTCCATGGCCACAAGTGTGTGTCTGTGTCTGACAGCCCTAGCCAGTACCACTCCAAAAACACCCTTGTGTGTGTGTGTGTGTGTGTGTGTGTGTGTGTGTGTGTGCGCGCGCACACACATGCACGCCCCACAGGACACCAGATTGCCAGCCACATGTGCGTCCATATCTGTGTGTTTCTGACCAGGACAAGGCAGCAGATCCCCCCCAGCAACACGTCACCGAGGTATTTGCACATTTCCTGTTGTCTCCCTGTCACCCTTGCTCTCTAGGACCTGACGTCCTGCCTCTCAGCCTAAACCAAGGGTCCCTAGAGGTGCTAATCCTTTGCCTGTGATGCCCCCAGACCCAGGGGCTTACCCTCAACACTCACCTGAGGCCTGAAATCCAAGCAGGCCTAGGGAAAGAAAGGCTTTACAGTGTTGCCATGGATACCAGCACCAAAAGGGGAGGGGCTGTTTGTTACCAGCAGCTTCCAGGGAGACCCCAAGCCAGGGCCCTGAGTGAACCCTGGGCCCACCTCCAGGTCCAGCCTGAAGGAGACGCGGTAAGAGGCTGGGTTGCTGGCCAGCGAGCCTCAGGAGGCCCAGGAACCACAGAGTGGCCAGCCAGGCCTCCAGGGCCACACACTCAGTGTACCAGCCCAGCCTGACTTTCTGACTGTGGCACTCGGTGGGTACTGGGGGGATTGCTGCCCTGTGTATGGGGGTTTTCTGAACTCTAACCAGCAGTCAGCCCCTCCTGAGTGCTTCCCACAGTCTCTTTGCCCTCAGAGGCTGATGCCCACCTACCTGACCCCCAAGCGAGAAGCCTCTCCTGCCCCAGTCCATCTCCACCACCTGGGTCATCTTAGGGAGCCCTGGGGACACTTTCATAACCATGACAACCGTTCCCTGTGCCCCACAACAAAAACAAAGCACCAGATCTGACACACAGACCAATGCCCTCCAGCCTTCACCCCTGACCCCACTTTCTTTCATTCATTCATCTTTCATTCATTATGACTCTCGACTTCACATTTTTGTAGGACTTCCCGTGCTGGGGAGCATACAGGCTGGTGAGAGGACCCCCATGGCAGACCTGGTCCACAGACAGCACTGAGGCTGTGAGGCACCCTGGCTGCTGAGCTGGCTTGGGCTCTACCAGGCCGGAGTGTGCCCGCGTACGTCCACCCTCGAGGGGGCACAGGGACCCACTGGGGGCAGGCAGGGGTGGGGGAAAAGAGCCCAGGGTCTATGTCTTGCTTTGTTCCCAGCAACTTCAAGGCGACCTTCTCCCCACACCAGGACTGCCAGCCTGGCTGCAGCGGCCCGCCAGCTCCACCTCCCTCCCACGGGGGCTCACGGCTCCCCGACCCCTGTGCGTCCCCCTGAGGGAGCGGGGTCGGTGGGGCCCTGGCCTTGGGGTCCCGCTGCCCCTCTTGGGCGCAGAAGCTGCGGGGTCCCAGGCCGGTGCTCCCTCTCTAGGTAAGAGACTCATCAGAATCGGAGGCTTCTGAGGAGGTCGGCCCAGGAGCGGAGCCGGACACCTGTCCCACGCACCGCCTGCGGGCCCAGGACGCGCTTCCGCGTAGTTCGCAGTCTTCAAGCGTGCGTGGACCAGGCTCGGCCCACCCCTCCTCGCCGCCGAGCTCCGCCCACACCTGGGCGCCGCTGGGGGCGGGGCGGGCGGGGAGCCAATGGGAGGGGCGGGGCGCAGAAGAGGTAACCAATGGGCGTGGGCGCAGAGCGGACGGGGCGACGGTGGGAGCCAATGGGGACGTTCGGGGCGGGGCGCTCGGGCCGCAGGCCAATGGAGCGGCGGGCCGAGGCTCGCCCGCCGCGCTGGAGGCGGCAGGTTGCGGCGGCGGCGCCGGGCGCCGGAAAGCAGCCAGTTCGAGCCTGGGTCCCGGAGGCCGGCGAGCGCCCAGGTGAGGAGCGCCGGGCCCCAGATCCTCCTGAGTGCGGGCCACGGCCCCGGGCTGCGACTCCGACGGAGGGGCGAGGGCTGGGCTGTCGCGGGGGACCCCGCCGCACCTGCAGCGGCCCCCGTCGCAGAGACTGCGAGCGCGGCGGCTGGCGGGAGCGGGAAGGGGGCTGCCCGCGCCGGCAGGGACCGCCCAGGCGCGGTTCTGTGGCTCCGGAGGGCCGAGGTCTGCGTCGCAGGCGAGGGGGCGTTCCCATGGCAGCGGGAAGCCGTGTTTTCCTGAGGGCGCCCTTGGGTGCCTGAGGACGGCGTCCCGCGGGAGGGGCAGTGCCCTTCGAGCCAGGTGACTGGGGAGGCAGGAAGTCCTGGATCTGGTTAATGATTGGCTTCGTTCCGGGACTGGGGAGAGTCGAGAGGAGGCTGGGCCGTGGAGGAGCCTCACAGTGGCCCTGGGGGGCGGACTGGTCCCCCCTGCGGGGGGCGGGAGGGCGGTCTTGACTACTACCCCAAGAATGTGTGGCCTACGGGTGGGGCTGGGCACAGGAGAGCAGGGCTGACGTCAGGGGGGCAGTAGCCCTGAGCCAGTTCTGAGGGAAGAGAGGAGGGCCAAGCCAGACCTGAGGACCTGACCCTGTGGCCTTCATCCTCCGTGCAGGACAGGGATGCTCTCAGGACTAGCAGCCATGGAGCTGAAGGTGTGGGTGGACGGCATACAGCGCGTGGTCTGTGGGGTCTCAGAGCAGACCACCTGTCAGGAAGTGGTCATCGCGCTGGCCCAAGCAATAGGTGAGTCCTTTCGGGCACAGATGGCCCAACAGGTGCGCCTGAGGTTTGGCCTGCTCCTATGGCCCCTTTCCCCACCAAGGGGGTGGGTGGGACCGATTGCTGATCCCTATTGCTCTCCCCCAACTTCTCAAGCCAGGTGGATGGAGAGTGGGGGGGATCTAGGCTGATCCCTCTCCTCCTACCCCAGGCCAGACGGGCCGCTTTGTGCTCGTGCAGCGTCTCAGGGAGAAGGAACGGCAGCTGCTGCCCCAGGAGTGTCCAGTGGGTGCCCAGGCTACCTGTGGACAGCTTGCCAGTGATGTCCAGTTTGTCCTGAGGCGGACAGGGCCCAGCCTCGCTGGAAGGCCCTCCTCAGACAGCTGCCCACCTCCCGAACGCTGCCCAGTCCGGGCCAGCCTCCCCCCGAAGCCACGACCAGCCCTGGGCCACGAGCCCCGCAAAGCACTGACCTTCAGTCTTGGGTGCCCTGGGCTGGCCCCCATCCCTGCGCTGCCGGAGGCTGTGGCCCCCATAGCACCAATGCCAGGCTCCTGTGCAGACCTGCAGGGCCTGGAGCGAAGGGTGCAGAGGAACGCATTGGAGCTGGGTCAGGAGGCCTTCTGGGAGCAGGAGCTCCGGCGGGAGCAGGTGCGGGAGCGTGAGGGGCAGGCACGCCTGCAAGCCCTGAGCGCCGCCACTGCCGAGCATGCGGCCCGGCTGCAGGCCCTGGACGCCCAGGCCCGTGCCCTGGAGGCTGAACTACATCTGGCCACAGAGGCCCCTGGGCCCCCCTCACCCACAGCCTCTGCAACTGAACGCCTGCGCCAGGACCTGGCTGCCCAGGAGCGACAGAGTGCAGAGGTGCAAGGCAGCCTGGCCCTGGTCAGCCGGGCTCTGGAGGCTGCTGAGCGTGCTCTGCAGGTAAGCCCCCCAGGCCCCCGAGCCCCTGCTGACATCCCCAGTGTGGGCAGATTGGGGGTGTCAGGGTCTGACTAGGGGGAGCACTAGGCCATGGAGCCCTGTGGCTGTGTCCTCTGAGCATCCCCTGTGCCCCAGGCCCAGGCCCAGGAGCTAGAGGAGCTGAACCGGGAGCTTCGCCAGTGTAACCTGCAGCAGTTCATCCAGCAGACGGGGGCTGCCCCGCCACCACCCCCACGGCCAGACGGGCCCCCCCCCACCACACAGGTCAGAGTGGTTTTGGAGGAAGGCCAGGGGGGAGGGGGGAGGCTGGGCCCAGCCCTAAGCTGAACTGCTCTTCCCATAGGATCTTCTTCTGCCTCTGACCAGAGAAGAGTCTTTCGCAAGAACCTCCCAGAGTCCTGCTCTGATGTCCAGCCTGAGCCCAGAGAGTATGTCTGTCCCCTGAAATCTGGGTGGGTCGGGCTCTCCTGTGGCCTCCTCAGTCCCTCAGCCTGTGTCCTCCCCACAGTTGTCCCCATGAGGCAGAACTCCTGGAGGTAGCAGTTCTTGCCCCAGAATGGACGTCCGCTGCCAGCCCAGCCCTGGGCTCCAATGACACGAGCGAGGGCGCCAAGGCTGGCCCGACTTGGACAACAGCGGCGTCAGGGGATCCAGAGGGTTCATTTCCCCATGCACTGGGAAGCCCTGGTGCCCTGGGCCTGAGACAGAATGCCTCAGAGCCCTGGGGTTCTGCTCTGGGGGGCACGGGGAGGCTGAGGATGCTTGCCCTAGTACTTGCCAAGTCTGCCGAGCCCCCTGGAGAAGCAGGGAGCATGGCTGGCTCAGAATTTGCTAGGCCCCAAAGGCCACCGCTCCTTATTGGGAACAGGAGATGTGTGGACACTGCTCAGCTGTGGGTGTGTGCTTGCACGTGGGAGGTATCTTCATCGCGTGTAAGCACATACATGGGTGTGCTGCCTCCGGTACCCTGACCCTAAAACCTCAATAAACTACCCCAAATGGCTCGAGTGTGTCCTGAGCTTGCACCAGTCAGTGTCTGGGGACTAAAGCTGAGACTGGCTGGGGTCACTGGGCAGCACCCCCAGACTACCCGAGGCTGGCCACAACCAGGGCTCTTGAGAAAGAAGGGCGTCTCCCAGGGACACGTGTTCAGTTGGGCCCAAAGCTGGGACTTGGGGGGCCTCACATTTCAGGCTGCTGTGCTCGCACACACACACACATCCCCACCCCCTCCCCCTACACACACACACCAGGCTCTCCTTGGCAGCCCAGGCCCGGGGTTGAAAGTTGAACAGTATGGGGCCTGCAGCAGCCTCAGCCCCGGCCTGGGTTCCCGTGTGGATCTCTCTCCTGCCTGGTTCTCCTCTTCTGGCCCAATCCTCACCAGTAGCAGGAACTGGCACCCCATCTGGGGTAGCTCCTGGACATGAGGACTCAAGGACATGCCAGACCTGCCTATCAGGTTTACTGAGAGCTTGTGGGGGCAGGTCCCCAGACTCCTGGTCGGCCAGGTCAAGGAAGCAGCTTTGCCCAGAGGAGCTTTGTAGGCCCCACGAAGGTGTGGCTGGCCAGCCTTCCCACGGGCCCCTCTGCTTTCCAGTTGGACGCAAAGCCTCAGCTGTGCACCTGCGGACTCAGAATTAGGGCAGAGTGATGTCTAGCTCACGGTCCTGGTCCTGTGGTGGGCTGCATGTCGCACCTCTGAGCACAGTGGCCAAGACTGGAGCTCTGTGTGGTGGTCAGAACCCAGGTGCTCGGTGCAGCTACAGGTGTGGGGAATAGGAGACGGGGGCGTCCTAGACGATGGGGGTGTTTGTGCTGAGTTTGGGGGTTGGCAACTGTGGGATGGACTCAGCCTTCTGGAGTGGCCCCCGAGCCGAGCCTGGTGTTCCTCACTTCCTTTGGGGCTGACCACAGAGGACATAAAGTCCTGAGTACAAGGAGCAAGGAAGCCACCAGGAGGCAATGCTACCTTGAGAGCACAGCTTGGGGGTGGGGTGGGGGGGAGTAACTAGGACTGGGCAGGAAGTGGAACAGGATAGGGAGCGAATGGACAGGCCAGGCAGCAGCAGGGGGCTCCTTACTCCAAAGCCCCCAGCCCTACCTGACTCCTACCTATGCTCCCACCTGAGCTCACTGAGCTCGCTGCGCACCTCACAGCAGCCCATTCTGGACAGGGCTAAGCAAATGGGCACACGGGGTATAGTCTGGAATGCAAATGCTGACTGTGTCGTGTGCTGGGTGGGAGGGTTGGGGCTATGGGTGATCAGCACCAGGCTTAATGAGTCTGCTCTCCCCACCTACAGCCCCTACCTGTGCTCGGAAGGGCTGGGCATACCCCTGGGAACCTGGCCTGAGCCCCAGCACAGTGTCATCTCCCAAGCTGAGCACACTGGCCAGCAGAGGGCAAAGCCAGGTGCCATCTGGGGCTGAGCCCACACCTCCCGGGGTCATGTGCTTTCCCACCGACCAAAGGGAAGTAGGCCTGGTGCTTGCAGACTTTGCACACCCCGTTTCCTGTGTGTTTTCAGGGAACACCTGTTCAGAAGCCATTGCCAGGGACCTGTCCCTGGTCTGCTGCTGGGTGAGGAAGCTGATGAGCCCTCTTTTGAACCTTGGAGGGGTCCTCAGCTAGCACCTGTGCTCTTAGGGTGGAGAAAAGGACAGAACCTTCCTCTGGTTGTTCCAGATGGACAAAATCCCACATCCCCAAAAAGTTGCCAGAAGTGCTTCAAATCACAAAGCAAACCTTGGAGTTCCTGGAAAGTTTACTTTTGAGCTTTAAACTGTACTTTGAAAACAATGATATGAACCATGTTGAGGTAAGGAGAGGCCCAGCTCCCACACACACACGAGCACACACATCCAGTCCACAGCAGGGCAGGGCCAGGCGAGGCCAGCTCCCCAGGCAGCCCTGGGTAAGTCCAGAGGCAGCCGTCATCAGTCTCTGGAGGGCCAGGCTGTGGTGGCAGATGGCACTGGAGCCCCTCCAGGCCTCAGGGTTCCTGCCCCCCTCAGTGCAAAAGTGACCTCTTGGGCTGGCTGAGAACACTGGGGCTCACTGAAAGGTCACCCACAGCAAGTCATTGCCCTGTGGCAGCCAGTCAGCTCCACTGGTTCTCAACCCCAAGGCTACCCACAGCCTCCCTGTCACCTGCAGAACATGGCCCTATGAAGCCTGCTGGGTGTGACACTCAATACACACAGTGACCTTTCGGACAGGGTCCCTCCAAAAGTGAGTGCAATTCCATGCAAGGCCTCAACTAATCCTGCCTCTCCCTCAGGCTGCTCTGACAACCACAGATCGAGTTCCAGCGGCCAAGCCCCACCGTCTGGGAGAGGAGACGGGGCCTGCTGGAGGCGCCCTCCCACCTGCACGCCAGGAGACTGCTCCACCTTAGCAGGTTTTGCGGTGGACTGAGAACCCCCAGCAGAGGAAGCAGGCCTGGCCTGTGGTTGGGCTGGGGCTCTGCCAGGTGCCCCCACTTCTGGGAGGGGCATGTTGCTGGGCACCACAAGCGGGTCCTCAGCATCCCAACTCCTTTAGTGGCCTTGTTTAAGTGGTAGAAATGCACAGAAAAGCCAAATCTGGCACCATCTTCCTTAAGAAAGTTCCCAGGGGTGGCCCTCAAGAGGCCAGTAGTAGGGGCTCTGGTCCTGAGCGCCAAGGATCTGACCACAACACCCGTTGCCTGCCCAAGGCTGCCCTCAGCTTGGCAACGTTCAGAAGACTGTCCTAGTAACTCTGCACATCCTGGCACCTGAAACAGACAAGGAAAAAGAAGTTCCCTCCTAGGGGGCATCTGGCCCAAGCTGAGCCCCCTCATACAGAGGGCAGCGAAGTCCCAAGGTGTTTCCCCTTCCTCCCTACCCCCCAACTGAGCCTAGATACGCAGATCTGGCCCACAAGGGTGCCCTCGCCTCTGCCCGCCTTGGTGCTCACCCTCCCACCCGGTGTGGCTGTCCCCTGCCCGACAGAGCAGGGTCACAGAGGGGCCGGGGCGGTCGCGCTGCCCAGGGACAGATCAGCCGCTGTCACACGCACAGTGGGTCCGGAGCAGCGCAGTGTGCGGTGGGCAGTGGCTGCCCTGCGCCTGGAGGGACCGCCGGGTGGACGGAGGGGCCGTCCCCCATCCCCGACCCCCCTCCCTCTCCAACTTGTGCGTCCGCGTCCCACCGCAGCAGCCCGGCCCGAGCCCCCGCCCGCCAGTCTGGGACCCCTCGCGCGTCACCTGCAACCCCGGCGCCGGACCGTCGCCAGCTCTCTGCCCAAATTCGGCGGCCGCCGCGGGCCCCTGACTCCCCCGACCGGCCCCTGCGCGCCCCGAGTCCCGCGCCCGGCCCGCGCCCCGCGCCCGGCCTGTATGCAAATAGTGAGGGTCTCGCAGCCAATGGTCCGCCGGTCAGGTCCCGCCCTACTCCGCCGCAGCCAGTGGGCGCGAGGTGTGGGCGGGACGCCACGCCCGCCGCCGCGCGGCCCCTCGCGGGCGCGGCCGGCGCGTTCCTTTCCGCACGTCGGCCTCGGGGCGGGGCCGCCACCTGCCGGGCGGGGCCGGCGGGCGCCGCGCGGCTGCCGAGCGGGGCGGCTCCCCCGCCGGCCGGGGCGGGTGGTACGGCCCGAGGCGCTCCCCCGCCCTCGCGGTGGGCTGGCGGCTCCCGGGAACGCGCGGGGCCCCGGCGCACGTAGCCCGGCCGCGCCCTCGGGACGCACGTGCGGCCCGCGCTGCCCAGGGCCGCGGCGGAGCGCTCGGCTGTCGGGCGGGGTCCCGGGTCCCTCCGGCTGGATCCGTCGCCTTGGAAGGCTCGGAGTCCGGGTCCGGAGGGGACACGGCGCGGTGCGCGCAGGCCCCTCGGTGGTTTGCCCGTCCTGTTGGGGCTTTGAGAAAGTATAATCATGAGAACGGACTGTTTAAGGTCTGAAGTTATTGACTCCTGGGCGGTGCCCCAAGGTGGCAGCCTAGGGAGATTTGGCCCCGGTCCCCTTCCCTTCACACTCCGTCGTTCCCTACCTCCATGGCCAGGGGACCCCTGAGGCGGAATCCCGGGTCATTCGCATCCCTAATGGGGTAGAGAGACGCTTGCTCCCCTTTCGTTCCTTACACAGAAGTCCTGAGGGGCCCTTTCCGCCCTCCCCAGAAAGCCGGAGCCGTCCACTTCCCCTCACCTCACTCACTCCAGTCAGCGTCGCCCACTCCTGCCTCTGACCCTGGCCCTCCCTGAAGGGCCTTATCCACCTGTCCAGGCAGCTTCAAAGGTGTTCTCTTCGCTTCAGTGCTATTCCGGTCCTCCCCCCAGGGGCTGTGCCTCCTTAGCCTCGGCCACTGTGGCCACCACTCTCTGCTGCCCTCCTGCCCTCTGGCTCACCACCCGTGCCTACTTCTCCCTTTCTCCACACCCCACATGTGCGTGGGCTGGAGCCCAGCTCCTGTCACAAAACCTGGGTGTCCAGACTACACACTTCCCATCATCAGATCACTTCATTTCTTCGAAACCATTGCCGGGGCACCTGGGTGGCTCAGTTGGTTGAGTGCCCAGCTCAGGTCATGATCTTGTGGGTTGGTGGGATCGAGCCCTGCATCCAACTCTGTGCTGACAGCACAGAGCCTGCTTGGAATTCTCTCTCTCTCTCTGCCCTTCTTCCACTCGTGCTTGCTCACTCTCTCTAAATAAATAAATAAATAAGTAAAACTTTTAAAATATTGCCTGATTGGCTAAGGGCTGGGCTCCAGGGAGGCATCTAACCTGCTTGGGACATCAGGAGCCTGAAGCCTGGGGATAGAAATTCAAGTGCAGGATGCTGTGGGTGTGGCCACCTATGGGTGGGGAAAGAACACAGAGGAGCAAGGAGCTGGCTCAGCTCTACTGGGGGTCAGAAGTGGCAGGGTGGCAAAGTCTGGATCACGGAGTCTTGAAGGAACCCCTAAGAATCTTCAGGATCCTCGAGGAGGTCCACACCTTCAGGACAGGGTAGTGGTCTGGAGGAAAGACGTCTGGGATTCGGGGACACAGAGAAGCCAAATGTCAGGGTGACTGAGTTCCTGTCTTGCCTTTACTGGTACGACCCTTAGCTGTGCCCTCCAGTTCTGCTGCTTCCAAATGCAACTCTTATCACCCTCTGTAGTGGCTTGAATAGTGTCCCCTCAAGAAGATGTCTGTATCCTAATGCTTAGACCCTGTGAATGTTACCTTACTGAGAAAAAGATCTGTGCAGCTTTAGTTGAGTTAAAGGTCTTGAGATAAAAATCGTCCTGGTTTACCTGGGTGGGCTCCAAATCCAATGGCAAATGTACTTATAAGAGAGGCAAGGGGTGCCTGCGTGGCTCAGTCGGTTAAGCTCCAACTTCGGCTCAAGTAATGGTCTCACAGTTCGGGGGTTCGAGCCCTGCGTTGGGCTCTGTGCTGGCAGCTGACTCATAGCCTGGAGCCTGTTTCAGATTCTGTGTCTCCTTCTCTCTCTGACCTTCCCCAGCTCATTCTGTCTCTCTGTCAGAAATAAATTTAAAAAAAAAAAAGATATAGGGGTGCCTGGGTGGCTTAGTCGGTTGAGCGTCCGACTTTCGCTTAGGTCATGATCTCGCGGTTTGTGGGTTCGAGCCCTGTGTCGGGCTCTGTGCTGACTGGCAGCTCAGAGCCTGGAGCATGTTTCAGTCTGTCACTCCCTCTCTCTCTGACCCTCCCCTGCTCACGCTGTCTCTCTCTCTCTCTCTCCTAGAAATAAATAAAAAACATTAAAAAAAAAGATAGATATAGGCGAGAAGAGAGAGATAGATATACAGGAAGGAAGGCCATGCAAAGACAGAGGCAGAGTTTGGGGTGATCTGGCTACAAGCCAAGGAAGCCTAGAGCACCAAAAACCAGAACAGGCAAGAAAGGATTCGCCCTACAGATTTCCAAGAGAGCACAGCTGCCTTGGATTTTGGACTTGTGATTTCTGGGACTGTGAGAGAATAAACTTCCGGTTAAGCTATCCAGTCTGTAGTCACTGGTTAGGGCCACACCACACCCACCTTCCCAAGTCTCCTCCCCTGGCTCTGGCGCTGTGTTTGTGTGCAGACCTGACGGCAGGGGGAAGGGCCGGCCTGGGCTGGACACAGCCAAGGTAGCTCCCAGTCCAGCTCCATCCTCCCGTATAAAACAGAAGTGTGCATTTCATGTATGTTCCTGCCTGAGCTTTGGAGCGGCAAGGCAGGGTACACTAGCACACACCACAGACCCAGCAAGGGCTTCAGAGTGCAAATCTACGGGGGATATGTGGGCAGGGTGCACACTGTGCGTCCTTGCTTGAAACTAGCATGTGAGAAGTGGCAGGTGGGCGGCTAGTCAGTGTGCACTGGAGTGATATTACTGATGGGGGCCATACAAGGAAGGTGTCCACATGCACACTGGAGGGGGAGTTATGTCAGCACGTGGAGGGCATCAGTAAGTGGGAGACATAGGCATGTGCTTTGCTGTCAAGAGGTACCACCTATGTTCAGTTTGGGCCCAGACCAATGGCTCCGGGGACTTTCCTGAGGGCACGTCTCACATCTGAGCACAAGTTGACATGACTGGGTAGATGCTGCTCTGCCCAGGGGTGTCTCCAGAGTAAGTGATTTTCCCATTGTGGGTGCATGTGCTTATCATGACAAGCTCCAGGGGCCCCCAGGAACAGGTGCGCACGAAGGTAGGAAGGGCTGCCCCCTCTCCAAAGGGGCTCCAAGTTGGCTATAAGCTGCTGGTTCAACTCCTTTCTAGGAGGGTCAGCAGGGTGCCCCTACCATTTGGTAACCTCTGCTGGGTAGCGGCCTTATATCTGATGGTCTCTAGTGGGCAGGCATGTGTATGCAGAAGGGCCAGCACATGCCAAGCTCCAAGCTGTGAAGGAGGGGGAGGGGAAGGTGCCTGATGCAAGGTAGCTACCATGCTGGACCCCACTCGAAGTGCTATCCCAATACTAGTCCATCCATCTCTCAACCTCCCTGTTCTACAGCCAAGGCCCAGAGAGGTTGAGAAGCTCTTCAAGGTTATGTGATTGATACACTGGAAGCCCAAGTGCCCAGGTTCAGGTACCTGGACTGAGGGACACCCTAGAGGCACCGTGCTGTACCAGTCACCCCCCCAGACCCCACCCCGATGGCCCACAGAGAGGAATCACTCCTGAGTGTCTCATATCTCTGGCACCATCCATTCTTCCTTTCTGCAAAGTCCTTTACAGAGTTTGTAAATTAGCTGTAGTTTCTCCGGTTGTAAACCTAAAAAACAACCCTCCCTTGACTGGCTCCCTCTTGGCCGCCCCTGCTCGTCCTTTCTCTTGCAGTAGAACCACTTGCAAGAGTTACTTGCAAGTGCTCTGGTGACTGTCCCATTCTCTTTAGACTCCCTCCGGCCCTCCCCCCTGCAGTGCTGCGTCCGCCGGGTCACAGGGACTCCCACCTCACCCACCCAGGCCCCTGCCTGATGGGCCCTCCTTTTCCTTCCCTGGCTTCCAGAAGCCCCTCTCCTGGCTTCCCCCCTCCTGTTTACTCCCCATATCCCCCAGCACACCCCCTTTCTTCAGAATCTACCAGGAGCTTCTTGCTTCCCGCACCTGTGCTGCCCCCACCCGAGCCCGAGCCATGGTGGTCCCTGAACTGCGGTTACCGAGGTGGCCCCCTGGCCGGTCCCCTGGGGCCTGCCGTCGCCGCCCCGCGGAGCCTGTAAGCCAGCGCACGTCATCCTGCCCTAAATGCACTTCTAGGGCCCCTAGCGCCTGTGGCCACTCCCCACCCTGGGCCCGGCCACCCCGGCCTCCTTCCCGAGGTCCGGCGGCTTCTCGATGCTCTCTCCATGCGGCCCAGCTCGGCCCCTTTGACGTCCATCCTCACAACCTAACACTGGCCAGTCGTCCTGAGCCCTGGATCCTACCCCGCTTTATCTTTCCTCCTAGCACGAGTCAGCTTCTCCCACACCACACGCTGTAGTGATTTACAGTGCTCGTGGCTTCCTGTGTCTGCGCCGGACGCGATGCGGTGCCGGGGTCTCCCGCGGCCGTGCCCAGCACCCGGAGGAGCCCGCGCACGTACGGCTCGGTCAGCGTTTGGTGCGGGCGGCAGGCGCCCGGGGGCGGGGGGCGTGGCCACCGGGTGGGGGCGTGGCCACCGATATGGGGAGGGGCTAGACCTCGGGGGCGGGGTCTCAGGCGTGCCTGACGGCCGCTTCCATTCGTCCAGGGCCGCGGGCTGGGGCTCGGACCGTACCAGCTCCCGGCGGGGGAGGGCGACCCGTAACAGCTACCGGAGGGGGCCTAGACACCAACAAGTTCCACAGAAACTGTCTTCCTGGGCGGTGTCCAAGTATTAACCAGAGTTTCCAAAGCCTCGGGGTCCTCGGCTGCGGCGAGCGGCGGCTTCCGCCACCCAGGCTCTTCTTCCCCACCCTGGTCCCAGTGGTTCCCGCCAACGGGCGGGGCGAGGCGGGAGGGCCCCGGAAGCCGGCTGAGTGCACTTCCGGGTCGGGGAGCGCGCGGCGGTGGCGGCGGCGGCGGCCTAGTCGAGGGTGTCGCTCGGGCGGTGGCAGTGGCGGTGAGCGCCCGAGCACAACCGGAGGGGCACGAGATTCCCGGGTACGTGCGAGCCCCGCGGCGGTCCCGGGGTCCCTGCCGCGCCCCGGCCGCGCGGGCCTGCCGCGAGCGCCGCGCGCATTGTCTGAGGCCTGCCCCGCGGTGCGAGGCCTACGCCGCGCTGGCCCTGGGCGGGCGGCGGGGAGCTCGGTGCGGGCGGGTGGGCGGGCGCGGGGCAGGGAGGCCTCGCACCGAGCCTTGGCGGCCCCTCGGTCTGCGGGCGGATTTCCGGGGTGGCCGCCTCCGGTCGCCTGCCGCGGGGAGCACACCCTGCCCCGTCAGACGGACACCCCCCCCCCCCCACCAGCCCCGCGCTGTCGCTCTCCCCTCTGAGCGAGGTGTGACTCTTTGCCAACTCGTTTCCAGCTCCCGGTCATCACTGCTTTCGTCGGCTTCGTCTCCGTTTTGGCGGCCCGAGTGGTTCGCGGGATGGTTTCCTGTTAACTCACGTAGTCTTCACAACAACCCCCGGGAGTAGGGATCGTCCTTCCTCTTCTACAAGTGAGCCGAGCCGAGCCTGGAGAGGCTAAGTAACTTACCAAAGGCGCACAGCTGCTGAGCGCACTGCCAGAGCGCCAGGTTAACGCAGCCGCAGCCGGACTCCGGGGCGGAGCTCTCTGTCTAGCGGCGTCTGTGTCACCTCTTTGTCAGTCTAGGAGGTTGCATTTACTGTTCTGGCGGCTGCCTGGTGAGCCACCTTCTAGCCAGTGGTCATACGGGCAGAACGTGAGGCCAGGTGAGGTTTGACTTGAGACTTAGCAACCATCACCGGCCCGGTGTGCCGTGTTAGAACTGTCAGCCTTGCTCAGGGCCTGGTGATGCCCAGGTGCCAGTTACCACTGAAGCTCTTTAGCTTCCTTAGTAACAGTTGGAATTGTAGGTGCTTTGGGTCTCTGCATTTGAAAAGAGACAAATGCTCTTTCTGGTTTAACTATTTCTTCTTGATGCTCTAAGTCTAGAGGTTGAGCAGGAGAACCCCAGAGCACAGCCAGCAGCTGGGAGGGGGCTGTGGGCCTTGCTGCGAAATGGCTTCCTGGCCTGTCCTCTGGAGCACGGGGGCGGAGGTGGGGATGGTGGATCTGGGCGGGCATGTCTGAGCTGGTGCTGCTGGTGGGCCAGTAGGTCCTAAGGCGGGGTCCCCATTCACAGAGTTCTGACTGCAGTGCTCCCAACAGGGAAGGGGTCTCTAGTCATGGTCTCTTCCTTGGTATTTGCACAGGTGCTTGCTCTGGAAAGTACTTTCAGAGGCTACCTGGGCTTTTTCCCCTGGGTCCTGCGAGCAGTTAACTGTCGCATGATGGATCCCGAACAGACGGTGCTCAGACTTGTAATCGACACCCTCCTGCTGCCCTGGTAGAGCTTTTCCTCCCCAGCTGTGGTGGAGGAGCACGAGGCCATGGGACGTAACCCCACAGGGGCAGGAACTTGGCGATTTGACCCTGTGCCCCGGCTGGTATTTCCGGCAAGCCCCTGTGTGCCAGACCCCATCACAGCCTGCTTGGCCTCTTCGGGCAGCCCTCTGAGCTAGGCCTTGCCACTGCCTGTTACAGGTGGGCCTAGGCCTTAGTGCACTAGGGAAGCCAGGGCTTATTTGTTCTTCCCTTTGTCCTCTGCTTGTGTCACATGTCATCAGGGTAAGGATTTGTCCTAAAAACTGTCCTCAGCCGTGCTCTGTTGTATCTTTGGTGGCCTCAGGGGTTACATTTTCTGGTATCTGTAGGGTTCGCTGGCAGATCTATGTGTGATGGTACAGTCAACCCTCGAACAACACAGGGATTGGGGTGCTGACCCCCACGCAGTCAGAGTTCCACATGTAACTTCGGACTCCAAAGACTTTATTATTGATAGTCTGCCATTGACTGGAAACCTTACCGATGACAGAAACCACTGATTGACGCACGTCTTGTGTATGTTATGGGTCATGTTCTTATAAAGTAAGTAGAGGAAAAATTGCTGCCCAAGAACACCCTGAGGAAGGAAAACACATATTACCGTACTTACCGGAAACTGTCACGTGTAAGTGGGCCTGTGCACTTCAAATGAGGGTGAGCTGCATTCACCCCCCTTGTGGGCAGGAGAGTGTGCTGCACACAGCAGGGGCAGGGCAGGTCCTGGAGCCATCCCAGGAGTACTCTGGAGTCCACCTGTGGGAGTGATCACAACTGTGGTCAGACCGTTCTAGGCCCTCTTCCCTGAGCCCTGAAGCCATCGTGCTCATAGGAGACATGTCATCCTCCTGGAAGGACAGCGGCACTGCCATGCCCCTTAGTCTGTGTGCCTCTAGCAGGAGTCATGGTCAGAACTTGCGGGACAGGCTGGGTCCCTGCTATGTTGCTGAGTCGCCAGGGGTGCAGATCCTTAGTTGGACGGCACCATGGCTCATTTTCTTTGCCTCAGAGCACTAAGTACAAGAAAGGTGGTAATCTTAGGGAGATATGATTTCCAGGTGGAAGCAGTATAAGGCACTTGATAGTTTCACCGTGCTCATATGCCCTCACTGTTTCAGGAAACATCATCCTAAAGTCTCGGGCTTTGTAAGGGAAGCCAGGCAATCCGGAATCTGAACCTGGCCTTAGCCCCATTGGGAAATTGTTCTCTGGGAGCATCTTTACAAAGACAGCCCCTCTCCTGGCTGCCATGTTGTGTGTGAAGCCCTTGGTGGGTGGCCCGCGGCCCATAGGAGAGAAGCCTGCATGCAGGATCCATGAACAAACCTTGCCTGGCTCTTGGGCACCTTTCTCTCCTCTCCATCTGGTCTTTTGTGTGACCCCTTTCCTCTGACCACGGAGAGTGGATTTGGCCCAAACACACTGCATAGGGAGAGTTTTCTTCATTATGTCCTAGAGTGTTAAGTGTGTCCTCTAAGAGTCATCTGGGAAATGACGTGAGTGCATTGTTGAGAAAGAAGCCCTTATTTGGGGTCCACAAGATTGGAAGGCCTGATGAAGGAGGTGATTGTGTCTTTTGCGTTTGTGAGGTTATTTGTCTAGATCTTCTGTGTCATCTTTGCAGTGGTCTTGCAGAGTAGGCAGGTGATAAGCCATTTCATTGTGCCTGGTGTCAGGATTCCTTAGGAGAGTTAAGGTGTTGTCAGACTGAAACTAAATTAGGTCCACTATAAATTGAGATTTGACTTTGAAGTGAGAATTGGCTTTTCTCATTTGTAGATGGCAAAGATGCACAGTTTTGTGGTTAGAATTGCTTTGTTTCTTTGTTTTTGCGTTTAACTTGAGAGAGAGAGAACCTTAAGCAGAACCTTCACACTGAGTGTGAAGCCTGACGTGGGGCTTGATCCCACCACCCCGGGATCATGACCTGAGCCAAAAGAGTCAGACCCCCAACTGACTGAGCCCCGCCCCCCCCGCCCCCCCCCCGTGTGTCCCTAGAGTTGTTTCATTTTCTGTCTCACGGCTTGGCTTCCCTGTCTTACAAGTGAACATGAGTCACCAGGTCATTATGTGTAGCAAGTGACTGGAGACTGTTGGGCTTGCAGAAGGAAAGTGTTGCATCTTGGGACAGTTGGGAATCATTTGACTCTGTTTAATTTCAGAGCCAAACGCCAATGTCTAGCGATGGATGACGACAGCCTGGATGAGCTTGTGGACCGAAGCCCAGGGCCAGATGGACACTCAGGACTCGGCCCTGCTGCCCTGGCCAGCAGTGCTGGTGAGCCGGTCTCCCACTTCTTGCATGGAGGTGGGCGAGCAGTTGGAGCTGGTGGTGTTCATGGCTTGCACCTGTCTGGGTGGTTGGCTCTGGGAAAAGCTGGAGTTCCCTTTGGGGCGTTACCTACATGTGTCAATTTCAACTCTCAGACTTTTTAAAAAAGTAATTCTTTGTTTTTAAATTGTGTTAGTGATACATTTGTTTATCTTATTTTTCACTAGATCAGGATAGATGCTCATGGGGAAGAATGCGCTTTCCCCTCATCTGTCCCCCTCCAGCCCAGCTCCCCAGCCCCACCTGGTCAGCTGCCACTAGTCCCTTTGGCCCGTGCCTCTGAGCCCCTCTGCGCAGCTTGGAGCCAGCCCTTGCCTTTCGCTGCCTTAATTGTGTGACACTTACCCTGGGCTTGTGTCTTCCTCTCTTTCGCCTTAGAAGATAGCAGTGACGGCAGCAGTGGCAGCTCGGAGGATGACACGGGCAGTGAGCACAGCTACAGCACTGACGGCGAGGACGAGGAGGGCGGGCTGGAGGACCGATCTGGTGAGAACGCCAGCGTTTGAACAGCCTCCTGGTATTCCTTCTTGCGGCGACAGGGACAGCAGTTCACAAAGTGTTGTTAGTGGAATCGATGCCTTGACCACACTGGCCGACTGAGGGCTGTGGGAAATTGGAGAGGCTCCTCGGCCCCCTGCGGCGGGCCCTCGCCTTGCGCTGTGGTAGCGGCTTCTCTTGTTGTCATCCTCTCTTTCAGAATTCAGTTTGACAGCATGGCTTCACAGGCCTCTTCCCTGGTGATGGCAGGAGATTCAAATGTCTGAGAAGGTGGAGCATGAAGGTGGGGTCTCTCCAGGGAGAGAGCACAGGGTGGACTTGCTGCCAGACTGAGCAGAAGGCTCTTGGTGGCCCAAGCTCCCGCACCCCCAGGTACAGGGCAGGGCTAGCCTAGGCAAGGTGTGCTGTGGCCTGGGGCCACTTGGCTAGGACCCTCAACAGGTCAGCGGCGTCTTCCGTGGCTTGTTCTTGTTCTGACCAGAGCCCCTGGGAGAGCTGGCAAACGCGCGAGGTGACTTTATTAAGGAATCCCCAGCACAGGCGTACGGGTTGGCATTCGTGCCCTTCAACTTCTTCACAGGAAATGCTGCTTTAAGGGACTCTGGATAGGCTGACAGCGTCTCCTTCAGCGTCCTTTTTAGCTGCCCTGGCTGTGCATGGCCTACAAGGTCTCCAGGCTGGACCACCCTGTCCAAGACCAGCTGTGATCACCTTTCTCAGAGGGAGGGCACGTGTGGCACTCTGCTGATCGGGTGCTGGACTTTGGAAGTTTGGCTCATGGCTCCTTTCCTTCTGGCATAGTCATTAAGTCAGGAGAGGCATGGTTCTAAAACAAATACAGGATTTGTGTATTTGACTCTGCCTCCTGTAGTTGTCAGTGTCAGAATGTTCCAGGAAGGGAATCCTTCATGTTTGGGACAGTGCTCATGAGGGAACAGGACTGAAATAGCAGGAGCCATTGTGAGTGACAGCTGTGTGTTTATCGGTGACATGCCCTTCCGTGGTTAGATTTTTTTAATAAGTTTTATTGAAACTCAGAGCAAAAGCACTAGCTGGGGGAGGGTCAGAAAGAGGGCAGAGCTCGGATGCTGGACTTGAATCCACAAACCGAGAGATCATGACCTGAGCTGAAATCAAGAGTCAGACACTCAGTCAGCTGAGCCACCCAGGCACCCAGAGTTGGGTTGGTTTTTTTTTTAATTTTTTAAAAATGTTTTACTTATTTCTGAGAAAGAGAGAGACAGTGTGAACAGGGAAGGGTCAGAGAGAGAGGGAGACACAGAATCCGAAGCAGGCTCCAGGCTCTGAGCTGTCAGCACAGAGCCTGACGCGGGGCTTAAACCCACGAACTGTGAGATCATGACCTGAGCCGAAGTCAGATGCTTAACTGACTGAGCCACCCAGGCGCCCTGAGTTAGGTTTTGAATCCTGTACGCTGGGATGTAAAATCCTGCCTGAGTTTGCAGGTCACAAATATGGCTCTTCAGCTTATCCCCCAAGATTGAGTTGGGGCGTTATGCTTCCCTGCAGCCAGTCTTGGGCACACACACTTGGCACTGGCAGGGCCAAAGCCAGAAGACGTCATCCCTTGAGCAAAGGTCTGAGGGCCTGTTGGACGTCAGAGAATGTAGGCAGGGCCCGAGGGAGTACAGAAGCCAGCTCAGCTGGGGTTCCTGCGCTCCCCACTTAGCAGCCACAGTGGCATACAGAAGTAGTTGTGATAAGGGTAATACATGCCAAGCTAAGCTGTGATCTGAAGGACAGGAGGGAGGGGCTGCAGGAAGGGAGGCCGCAGGGCCCTGGGTGTGGCTGGTGCGCCTGGAAGCCTCATCCGCAGGGCCCTGGGTGTGGCTGGTGCGCCTGGAAGCCTCATCCACACGCACGCCCACCCTTCCCTTCAGTCTTTGAGGCGTAAAAGGTGCCCTTATAGGAAGTGTAGTCAGACATCAAGAAGGGAGTTTCCTACAAAGACATTCCCTGCACCCCTACAGGCCTGGCCCTTCCCAGGGGCACCTCTTCTGCTTGTCGCTTTTTTTGCTCTAGTATTTGTTCCTGAAAATCACTTGATTGCTGCCTGCTGAGTTTCCAACTTTAAGTATTATCTGTTTGAGTCTTACCGTAAAACCTGAGGACTTAGGGCTCTGATCTGTGGCCTCGCCCCCGCTCCCCAGGCTGCGCGCTCACATGCTCCGCAGGGAGCTGTTACGGATGAGGGAGCCTGAGTCACCGTGGCCGGCTCAGGGCGTCATCTCACATCGTCTCACAGCACCCTGTTCCCTCACAGCACCCTGTTCCCTCCAGCGGGCGCACTCTTCTCAGAGACCCTGTGCTCCTCAGCGCTTGGGTTCCCAGGCCTGCTGCCCAGCCAAGCTGGCGCCCGCATCAGCACCGTGCTCCGTTTGCCCTCCCCTCTAGTGGGGACCATCTCAAGCAGCCCCTGAGACGGGCTGGGCAGAGGCGGATGGCTTGGGCTTCACACACCTGCACAGGTCTGTCCACCCTCATCAGTGGCGGTCACTGTCCCTCAGAGACTTCAGAGGCGTTGCTCTGTGAGCTGAGGTGCTGCACAAGGTCCTTCAGATGGACAATTCTTCTGCCTCTGGGAATTCAGTAGGAAGAACCTGATCACCAGGCCTCAGCCTGCTTCTGCTTTCTCAGCCCTTTAGCAAAGCGGGAACGCTGAGCAAAGTCCATTTTCATGCAGCTTCCCACCTGGCCTTTTCCAAAACTTTGTGCATGCTAATTTCATTAGGGTTTTTTTTTTTCTCTTTCCGTGTAACGAATTGTCACAAACCTGGCAGCTCAGGACAGTGCACTCATTATCTCCATGTTTCTGGGGCCAGCTGTTCAGATGTGGATTGCTGGCCCTTCACTCAGGTCTCACCAGCTGGCGTCAAGGGGTCGCAGGGCCACGATTCCCATCTGAGGCTCAGGGTCCCCTTGCAGGGCTCCTGCTTGTCAGCAGACCCTCGTGGGTGTAGGGCTGTCGGACAGGGCCTGTCCTCGCCTCGTAGAGGCCTCCCTTCATCAGCACTTCACGCCAGCTGTTTGCTTTCCTCCACACCTGTCAGGAGCACATCCCTCTGACTTCATTCTCTGCAACCAGGCAGGGAACAGGGCTATTAGAGGAGTCACGTGATTGCGGGGGGTGGGGATTATTTTCCTCTGCCATGCAGAGGGAATTGAGTCACTTGCTGTGTCCACACTTAAT
The DNA here is from genome assembly GCF_003009895.1 of Hyaena hyaena. Taxonomy (NCBI): domain Eukaryota; kingdom Metazoa; phylum Chordata; class Mammalia; order Carnivora; family Hyaenidae; genus Hyaena; species Hyaena hyaena. The sequence goes on along the minus strand of NW_024081623.1, from coordinate 331,343 downwards.
GGATCGGATGGGGTGTAGTGCTGGGGGCTTGTGAAGACCCTGCCTGCCATACCTCTGGTGCAGATGAAATCAGGTCTCTGTTTTAGTGGAGTTTGGGAGGAAGAGAAAACTAAACGCATGTGTCAGCTGCTGCGCTGAACTCAAAAGTGTCTCCTTTTCTGCTGGTCAAGTCCCAGCCTCAGAACTGATCAGAACTATTGTGGCCAAATTGTTTAGTTAGGAATATATGTTCTCTACGTCCCAAAAGAAGAAAACCAAGAGACCTGTAAGGGAGGTCTTACTCAGGCACATGCTTTGTTAACATCGTTTTGAGAAGCATTTTGGGGCACTTGGTGCCGTCTGGAGGCTGCTGTGCCGAGTGGGGCTACCTCGGGGGAACCCAGTTGTCAGATGGGCGTGGCCCCTGGGAACCTGCCCTGATCATGAGGGTTTTGATTCTGCATCCAGAGGAGGGCTAGAGGAGCTGGTATGGTCACTCAGCCACTGTCATATCCCCTTAGCTTGGACACAGCTTCAGGTGAGGTGCCCAGGAATGGTCACACCATGCAGGGCTGCAGGAAGGGGATATGGAAACACGCTTTTCTGAGTGCACTTGCTTTTAGTATCCCGACTCACAAAGTTGTGTTCCTTCTTTCTCAAGGCTCTGAAGATTCTGAAGAAGAAGGAAGAGAAGGAGGAGGCATGGAAACATTAGTGGCAGTGGTGGACACTCAGGGGAAGTTGGAAGCCAGTGGCGCGTTTAATTCTGATGATGATTCCGAGAGCTGCCCGATTTGTCTCAATGCTTTCCGGGACCAGGCCCTGGGGACACCGGAGAACTGTGCCCATTATTTCTGCCTGGACTGTATCGTGGAATGGTCCAAGGTGAGCAGGGCTCCAAGGTTCTTCCTTCAGGATGACCTCTCTCCATTTATTCATTATTTATTTTTTTTTTTTTGGAAGGGGGCGGGGTGCAGAGAGAGAACCCCAGATCATGACCTATGAGATCATGATCTGAGCTGACATCAGGAATCAGAGGCTCAACTGACTGAGCCACCTGGACAGCCCCTTCTCCATTTATAAGTGACCCTGTCAGTTGCTGGCCTTTTGCCGGGTGGTTCTCTCTGTTCTACAGTAGAAGTTGGAGCCACAGGGTTGGGTCTTAGCCTGGTCTTTGCTTGGTTGGTGTGCTGTTGGGGTTGCTGGTGAAGCTCACTGTGGGGTGGTGTGCTTGAGGAGCATTGGATGAGGAGGCAGGACAGAGGAGGGTTATTTATGGGTCAGTATCCCTTGGGGACCCATCTGCAAAAATCCTGAATGACCTAGGGGCAATCTGTGGCCAGCAGAGTCAGCCTTATGTGCTGTGGCCCCGCAAGATGGCATCATCTCTTAGATGCAGAGAAAGCATGTGATTCAGTTTGGCACTGAATCATGATAACCAGCAGTAAAGGGAGTGATCCTTAAAACAGATGAAGGGAATTTCCAGAAGTATATAGTGTATTTCATGATGAACTTTAGAAGCAGTAACTCCCTTCCTTATTAAACTTTTTATTGTGAAAAATCTCAAAGAAGTAGAATAGTACAGGCAGAGTGATGTGTGCTCCCAACCCCCATCTTCAAGAACTGTTAAGTCTGCTTTCTGTGTTTCGTCTCATCCTCTTCCTGTCCTGTAAGTTCACCAACACGGATGTGATAGGAAGGTAGCAGATCTCCATGCCGCCACCTCATCCAGCGAGAGAGACCGTAACACCATAGCCTCTAACCCCAGCCCTGTTCCCCGTTTTTCTGGAGAGCTCAGAGCACTTATATGTGGGGGTTTGTGTGACCTGTCCACATGGCCACACAGCTGCTGGCTCCTTCCCTGTCTCTGGTACCACCAGTTCCTGCTCTGTGGTGCTGGGTCCATGGCACACGTTAGATCAAGGTTTAGGTTTTCGTGGCCAGCAGAGCCTTGTAAATTGAGGAACACGGCAGGGTGTGGGTTGTCTGTCTCATAGTCGATGCTGTGCTGGATTAGTACAAGGAGAAAACAAGGGTATGAGTATCATGTAGGAAAAGTTGCTATTTACAAATAGTAAGTTATCAATATTGATAGTTGACCAATGAGTTGTTGTAATGTGGAGTTCAGCAAGATTGTCAGACACGAGATTAACCCGGGTTAAGAAGTTCTAGTGTACGTAGAAGTTCTGAAAAGACACGTGAGACCTTTAAAGAGCTTTTCTAAAACCATTGAGACTGAAGAAAGCACTTTCTGGAAGGGAAATCCCGCCTCAGAGAGATGGCATTGGTGATGATGCTCACTGCTGTCCTGACTGGACCATCAGAGCCTTGCAGGGCTCTGAAATTTGTAGAGGAGAAAAAGAAAATACCAAGAATTGACAGTCTATTTGAAAAAGGGCAGTCACCTGCTGGATGTTAAGATTACAGAACTATAGCGAGTACACCAGAGTTGGTCCGGGAGTGGAGACCGGGCCCCAAGAGCTTGGCGGATACCTGTAAGGACAACCATACGCAGCAGACAGCGGGTGGCATCTCACACTGCGGGGAGCGGGGCCCTCCAGGCGCATGCAAGAGATGGAGGGAGAGGGGGCCGCTCACACCCCACATACAGCGCCACCTGGACTCAGGATTGGAAGTTAGCAAGTGGTGCTGGGAAGCCTTTGCGGGAAGATGCAGGCAGCTGTCAGGACAGGGAAGGAGTCTTAGCGCAAGAGCCGTAGAAGTGTTTACATACGGGCAGCGACACAGGCGTCGGGAGTGTGGTGCCATTGTGAGATGCCACCATAGGTGCCAGAAGGTCAGACCGGAGCCCCGGTAGGATGGCAGCCCCTGTACCTCCCAGATCGGAGGAGGTGTAACATGTCCAGCCACACACCACACGCACTGTTGACCTGTGAGCTGGAGAGAGGCCGTGAGTCCATCTGCGCAGCCCGTCCTCAGGTGTGCGGGCAACTTCTCTTTGCCCACCTTGCGGGAACCGGCACTGAACCGGTGGCTGTTCGGCCCCACCTGCTGGTGAAGAGCGGCGTGCGCAGCCAGAGCCTGTCCTCAGGACAGGCATCTGGAACTCCAGGGGAGCAGAGTTGGGGAGGGGCACTGGAGGCCTTGGGTGCCGACCACACGATGTAAATTTGTCAGAACTCCTTGAGATAGACGTGTAAAAATAGCGATAGACGTGTAAAAAGAGTGCATGTTATTTAAAAAAAAGTTTTTTTAATATTTTATTTATTTCTGAGAGAGAGAGAGAGCGCGCGCTAGTGAGCATGAGAGAGTCAGACGGGGGAGACACAGAATCCGAAGCAGCTCCAGGCTCTGAGCTGTCAGCACAGAGCCCGATGTGGGGCTCAAACCCACGAACCGTGAGATCATGACCTGAGCCAAAGTCAGACGCTTAACCGACTGAGCCACCCAGGCGCCCCAAGAGAGCATGTTGTTATGTATGGTATATGTGGTAAAGGCATTTTAGAACAAGGAATTTCTGTGTGTCCAAACAATATCAATAAAGAAAAAAGATTTGCAACATTTGAAGAGTAGCCACACTACATGAGGAAATACCAACATTCACTCAGAAACAGATGTTGAGCAATGTTGTGCGTGCGTGAGAACTTTGGTAAAGGCTTTGAACCACAGCCCGGGTTTGGGGTGGGGACACAGAATGGCCAGTAACCTGGCTGGAGGCCAGCCCAGGACCTGCTCACCCCACTCCCTGCCTAGCATTTAGCAGGTATGTGCCATGTGTGCGCTTGTGTACACATATGTGTGTGCGTGTATACACACACATGCACACACGGCTAGCCCGTCTTCCCTCCTCCCCAGCAGGAGAACAGCTCTGCAAGGTGGGCATTTGTCTTTTGGCTTCGTGCTGTGCTCCCAGCAACTCAGCACAGGGCACACAGAGTGTAAAAATTTGATTTTCAGTGTAAGACGAATTTTTCATTTCTAAGGGAATTTTTTATTTTGAGTGTGGTATTCATCATGAAAGTGATCCTAAAGAGTTCTGATGCAATTTTGATTTCTTACAGAATGCCAATTCCTGTCCAGTTGATCGAACTATATTTAAATGTATCTGTATTCGAGCTCGGTTTGGTGGTAAAATCTTGAAGAAGGTAAGTGTAGATGCTGTGCTACAGGCACCCCTCGCCGCACCATGTCGTGTCAGTCCCTGTCTGTTGGGAGAACGTTCTCTCACAGGGTGATTTGTGCTCCTGCAGTGAGTAAATACTGGTTATCTGGAGCCCGAACGCGAACGCCAGAAGCAGCCAGAGGGGGCGCACGTGGCCCGTCTCTCCCCCGGCCTCCCCTCTCCACGTGCCCTCTCTGCAGCTCACAGCTTCTCTTAAGCGGCGACAGCCCCGGTGGGGGGGGAGGGAGGCCAGCCCCCCCGGGGAGGACGCCCTTGTCTGACGGTGCTGGGCAGGGCGGGGCTGTGTGTGAGGGGGGCTGGGCACAGGAAGGGGCTCTCCTTTGTTCTTCGGTGCCGGCTTCCTGTTCGGTCTGTTGTTGAGGAGCCTCATGGAGCCTCAGAGACAGGCCTGCGACATGTGTCCTGCAGCCGTAGACCTGCTGTTTTATTCACGGAGCATGTGGGCACGTGGCTCTTTGTGTGCAGATTGCTTGTGGGCTGGGCTGGAGGTGGCAGCTGTGCTTCTGCACACGTGGGCCTCTGTCACCTGTCCCAGATGCTGCTCTCCTTCCCTGGACCCTGGGCGTCCGTTTGCATGTAGGCGGTCTTCATGCCCCCGGGGCATCTGCCAGCCTAGCTGGTGGGCCCGAGCCTTTCCTGTGTGTGTGTCTGGGGGGGAGTCCAAGGGCCACAGGAACTAGCACAGTTGGAGAAGATCAGAGAGTGGCTCCAGGTCCAGCGCAGACGATGCAGGAGGCTGGGCAGGACCCTGAGCCGCCCCTCCCCCACCCCACCCTGCCCTTGGAATAAAGACAGAGCGAGTGCTCGGATGTGTGACCTGGGGGGCTGACACGGACAGAGAGAAGCATGGAGGCCGCTTTCTGTGGCTCTGGGGAGATGGGCAGGGGTTGGGGTGATGTCCTGTTGGAAGGAAGTGTATATAAAGACCTGGCGCGTCTCATGACCTGGATCACAGGACGGCTGCGTCCCCACACCTGCCTGTGGAGGGCTGCCAGCCGAGCGCAGTGGCACACTTGACCGCTGTGTTCCTCCACGGTTCTCTTCTATCCTGCTTCCCTCTTCATGTCTCCAGCGCTGCTGCCCTGGGGGTCCCCACCTGCTCGCCTTGTGGGACCTTTCTGCGGGTCATCTTTGTTCTCTGTTGAATTCGATTTTCCTCTCCTCGGACTGCCCACACGTGGTTGGCATGTGCATTTTGCAGAGCCTCCGGGGCTCACGGAGCCCATGTGGGTATCGAGAAGCCACTCTATGTGCTCTGCGTCGACCCAGCAGCCACACTTTGGGTTCGGGCTCTGCTTGTTGTGTGACCCGACGGGACTTTTCTGCTTTCAGATTCCAGTGGAGAACGCCAGAGCCAGACAGGATGAGGAGGAAGACCCCACTTTTTGCGAGGTGTGCGGCAGGAGCGACCGGGAAGACCGTCTGCTTCTCTGTGACGGCTGTGACGCGGGGTGAGCATGGGCTTCTCCCTGCGGCTTCTGCTTCTAAGGCAGACGAAGCCATGGCGCCCCCATCCCTGCCGAGCCCACCTTCTGAGACCAAATTTTTAAGTTAACCTGTTAGAGGGAAGTCGCACAGGCCTGCTGTTCTGTGCTTCGTGCCCACGGATCTTCTCTGCCATGCTCAGGAAGGCCACGCCTCTGGTATTTGGAACACTGTGTCCCAGGCTCTTCTATTCCCGCTATTTATACCTTCTACCTGTTCCCCCCAAGGTATCCTGAAGTGACTTACAAAGATGCACATAATGCATCAAGATTGAGAAAGGTGAGGGACACGTGAGAAGTTGGGGCTGAGGACCCAGAGAAGGACTTGTGCAGGACCCCTGCTTTCTGTGAGGCCAGGTGACCCTGTGTCCAGCAGGCCCAGGTTCCTTCCAGCACATTCCTCTTCTCAGTGAGCCATCGCTAGGTGTCTGAGGAATTTCTCTGCCATAAGGTTGTGGTAAGAGGGCTGTAGAAACTTCTCCTTTGGGGCACAAGTGGCAGTGAGAGAATCCTGGGAGGCTGGTAGGTCTGGAATTTTCTCTTGGGTAACAGGTAGCCCTTTTGAGGGCTGAGCTGAGAGGCAGCAGGAGGCAGGAAGCATAAAGCTCTGGTGGCTCAGAGCCTATCCCGGAAGCACAGAATTTGTTCCCTTTGACCCCTGACCGGGGCCCGCCTACCCGGTGCCTCCCTCCCCAGACAGATGCCATGTGCCTTTATCTTCCTAAGGCACCTCCCAGGGGCCTCCCTCTCCAGTCCCACTTCTCGGCTCATACACACACTGTCTGGTCTCCCTTCTTGCAAGCCTCTGTCTGTACGCCTGCTGGATGAATGCTACAGTGTGGGGTCCCTGGGAGTTGCCGTGTCTGATGGCTTCTGGTCACTGGTTGCTGTGAGTCTGGAGGACAGGAGAGTGGTGCCTTGGGTGACTGGACGGAGCCAGTGCCTGCTCTTGCCATCCCTGTGCTAATTTACTGATGGAGTTGAATGGAGGCAGAAAGCTAAAGAAACACGGTCTCGTGGGGACCCAGGGCCAAGAGGGTAGCTTAGTTAGCACTCAGAACTCTGCTCACACCTAAAAAACAGATTCTCTCTGTGTTTGTGGCCATTCTGGGCATGTGAAGGAAGGGCCTAGGCCAGCCGGATGCTGCAGGAGAGGCCATTTGGGGTGGGAAGGCCTGCCTCTCGCCCTGGTCACTGGCCCTCCTTTGCAGCCCGTGGCCCCCCACCCAAATGCTAAACTTGTTTGCCTTCTCCTGGCCTTGAGCGTAGCACTCAAAGTACAGAAAAATTCTGTTAGATATAAAATACTAGAACTGTCAAGTGTAGATCTTAAATATTCAAACATCCTCATACTGTTAATATTTGCAGTCTGCTCAATTTTTTTAAATGTTTATTTATTTTTGAGAGAGAGATAGAGACAGAGTGTGAGCTGGGGGAGGGTAGAGAGCGAGGGAGACACAGAATCCAAAGCAGGTTCCAGGCTCTGAGCTGACAGCACAGATCCTGATGTGGGGCTCAAACTCACAAACCATGGGTCATGACCTGAGCCGAGGTCAGACGCTTCACCAGCTGAGCCACCCAGGCGCCCCTGCAGTCTGCTCAATTTTTGTAACAGTTATTTTCTAACTTAAGAATCAATTCTGAAATTCCTCCACTGTTCTTCAGAAAATGGAATCCTAAGGCTTTCTATAGATAACAGGAATATGCCAGATCCTTTCACTGTTACAGAAAATAAGGTAAAGATCATCTCTGATTTTTCAAACTTGTCTGCTTATCATGAGGTTCAGTGACTAGGAAAACAGTAGCCACATAGCCTTGGCTGTCCTTGCTGGGTAGGCGGTCCGTTCTCAGTGGCTGCGGCTGCTGGGCAGAGTAGTGTGCCTGGCACGGGAGCTATGCCCCCATCCTCTTGAGCATCTTGTGGCCCTCCCTGAGTGAGTCCACAAGCAGTCTACCCCGTGGGGTGACTCCTGGACATGGGCTGGGCACCGGTCACCATGCACCGGTGGCCTCTGCTCGAGGCTCAGAGTTGGTGTGAGAACGTAGGGTGACCCATGTTGAATCTGTGGATGATTTGTGAGATTTTGTTCCTGAGACCATGAGGGGAGGGTCTTCTGAGACTGGAATCTACTTGGGGTTTTGGGGTGCTCCCTAGGACTTGATGCTGGCCTGGGTTACATTCCAGGAGGGGTCCCCCTTCCTTCCTTGTGGTCCTCATGTGAGGTCCTGGCAAGGGGTTCACAGAGTGAGGGTTTCCACCTGGCGTCCTGGGTCCCTGGGTCTTCGTATGTCAGCATCATGAGCAGCATCCATGGTCATTAAACGGGGTTGAGTCTGCTCCCAGGTCTGCAGGCATTTGGCAGGGTGTCTGCATGGGTTTTTGCCTGGCTCGGGGCTGTCTGCGGGATTGGGGTGAAGTTTGGAGAAGGCTGCTGTGCCAGCAGTGACTCTTCCCAGGCTGCTTTCCATGAAGACTGGATAGAAGCACCTGGAAAACCATGGTTGGGCAACATTTCCGTTTACTTTCAGCACATAGAACCTCACTCCCCAGCCCCCCGTCCTCCACCCCAAGCTTCTCAGACTGGATTGTGAAGTGTAAGGTGTCAGCCCTTGAAACTCTTGGGGCTGCTGAGTGACAGTGGGGTGAGGGAAGGGCAAGCTGACGTCTGCCAACCAGAGATGAGCCTCCAGGTACAGGCAGGCGTGAGACCCCTGCCACCGACATCTGCGGAGCCCCCACAGGATGCAGCGGCCCTGGTCAAGTGGCCACTTTCTTAGCTCAGTCCCTCCACGTAGTGTGTCTCTCCTGTGGGGCTCAGGCCATCGGGGCCGTTTTGGGGAGCAGAGGTGCCCAGCACGCCCGTGGGAAGGACTGCAGGAACATTAGGAGCCAGGGGTCTCCCGTCTGCATGTGGGGCTCTGAGCAGGCAACCTGCGCCATGTCCTCCGGGTAGGTTCCAGGGTGCCTCAGGGTCAGGCTCTGGGAGACTTCAGGCTGCCAGCAGTGCCTGCTTGCTGTGTGCTTGTGGCCTTCCCTCTGCTGGGGACAAGGGGCTCTGGGTCCCTCCCTTTCCTTAAGACCTGGGTCCATGGTTCAGGGCCCCACCGTCATGACCTCATTTAAACCGCCCCCCCCCAACTTCCCCAAGACCGCATCTCCAAATACAGTTACACTGGGCGTTCTCTTTCGGGGCACACAGTTTGGTTTATAGCAGGGTGCATGGCGGCCTTGGGGCACGTTTGGATGACTTTTGTGGCCCGCTCAGCTGTAGCAGGGGGGCTGACGCTTGTTTGCCACCTCTTGTTCCGTAGGTACCACATGGAGTGTCTGGATCCTCCTCTCCAGGAGGTGCCAGTGGATGAATGGTTCTGTCCTGAATGTGCTGCCCCTGGCTCTGCTCCTGCCGCTGGTAATGCCTCCTTCTCGGGCAGGGAGCAGTGAGGGAGAGCTCCGCCTCAGGGAGTGCGGGGCAGGGGGCTCTGGTCTCATGGGGGCACCGCCTCCCTCTCAGGCAGGGAGTGCTGCGGGGAAGCATCGGGGAAGCATCGTTTCCCTCTCAGGGAGTGCTGGGACCGGGAAGGGTGCTTCTGGTCTCGTGAGAGAACTTGCAGGGCTCTCGGGCAGTGCAGCCCAGACTCCAGGGAGAGCCCCCCTGCCAGGGTAGGGGTGTGGCAGCTCCACATCAGTCCAGGGTTTTCTTTTTTCCCAGATGCAGGTCCTGTGAGCGAGGAGGAGGTCTCCCTGCTCTTGGCGGATGTGGTGCCCACCACCAGCCGGCTTCGGCCTCACACGGGGAGGACCCGTGCCATTGCCAGGACACGGCAGAGCGAGAGAGTCCGAGCGACTGTGAACCGGAATCGGATCTCCACCGCCAGGAGAATCCAGGTGGGCGCATGTGACTGCCGGTCCCGCTGCGGGGCCACTCCTGGCTCAGCCCCTCTGGACACTGACCCCCCGTCTTGGTGCACCTTGGCTGTGCGAGTGCTCTGGGCAGCGGGTACACGGAGGGCTGCTGTCAGCAAGGTGGGGCCTGCGAGGGCCACGGTGTGCGCTTCAGGGCGCTGTGCCCCGGCTGCTGTGCGGGGGGCGGAACCCAGCAGGCCCGAGGGAGCACGAGCAGAGAAGGAGGGTCCCGCAGCGGCCCGCCTGTCGTCCCCCCAGTGTGCACCCTGTGCCATGCTGCTTTTCTGTAGCAACAGCAGCCGGGGGCAGGGGGGCCTCTCAGAGGTCGGGGTGCTCACCCAGGGGTGCTCAGCTGATGGGGAGGGGTCGGAGGGCTTTGTGGGGGCATGCGCCCCATGCCCCCATCGCTGATGCCTGCAGCCCCTCCTCACCACCCCCGTCTCCACCTGGTGCCCTGCAGCTGCTGTTCCCTGTCTCCCGAGCCCATTCTCTGTATCTGTGCCGTGTGGCTCTGCACCAGCACAGTGCCCTGTCTTGTCGGCGTCCGATGTGTCGTTCGCTCCGTGTGACCAGCTTGGTCCTCACTCTTTGTTCTCGCCCTGAACTTGCTTCTCAGGAGGACCTCCTGGGCCCTGTTGTGCCCGCGGGAAGCTCTCGGTAGCGGGTCCACTGCTTCCAGGCCATGGCCGCCCGGCTTCTGCGGTTAGCCTGGCAGTGGCAGGGGTGGAGCTGACCCTCCAGGGCTCCCAGGTGGGGCACAGCGGGTGGCATGGGCAGCCTGAGGGCGGTCGCCCTGCTGACAGCACCCTCCTTCCCGTGTAGCATGTCCCACGGTACCTCATGTCTTCTCTGCTGGATGAGACCATTGAGGCTGTCGCTGCCGGTCTGAGCACTGCTGTGTACCAGCGCCCCGTGGCACCCCGTGTCCCTGCAAAACGCAGGAGAAGAGCAGGTAAGCCCAGGTGTGCTGGCTTGGTGAGGGCCACGCGCTCACCCCCCAGGAGTGCCCCCAGAGCCACTTCTGCCCCCGTCACCTGGTCTCTTCAAGTAGCAGAAACGCCACACAGACATTCCATGGGCCAGCTGGGTCCTGTCCACATGTTCCTTGTGAACACCCGCTGTGGGCGGTGAGGTCCCTGCGGCCCAAGTTCTCTGCATGTGCATCAGGGCCACTTGGCCTCCGTGATATTGGATAGGAAGCTTCTCCAGAAGGATTTTGTGGCAGAATTGCCCTTTTTTTCCCTAAATGCCACACTACACCAGGACGACCCAGATTCTGGGCTTTTCTGTGTGGGAGTAATTAGAATGATTAATTCATTGTTTTCTTGCTACGTTCTCTGAGCTCTGGGTTTAGTTGGTGCTGTGCTCCCACGGGGAGCTTCCCTTCTCCCCCTCGGTTATGTGTAAGCCCGTGTGGCCTCACAGATTCCTGTTTTATTCAGTAGCTTATGATCGGAGGTCTCTTAAAGTCAGCTTTATTGAGATAGAGTGCGGTACGTGCATCCACTCTGAGTGCTTCTAGGTTTGACAGACATGACGTCCATCTGCTTGGTCCTGCCCCTCCTGGCTCCAGCCAGACAGCCCTGGTGTCCTTAGCACTGGACGTCAGTTTTGCCTGGTTTCAGACTTCACATAACAAGACCTTCACGAGGCACTGAGTGTGGTCTGGCTTGTCGCTCAGAGTGTGTGGTTGTGTGTGCTAGTGATGGGCTGGCTTCTGCTTGTTGTTGAGGGGCCTCCCCATGACACGAAAAGCCTGCAGTTTGTTTATCCCCTTTCCCGTCAAGGGTCAGTTTTGTGTTCTGATTGGGGCCGTGAAGGACCAGGATGCGGAGTTCTGCCCGTCCTTGCACCCATCTCCTGGTGGCAGGGCTTCATTTGTCTCCGGCCAGCGCAGGGCCCGACTTCTGGCGCGCCGGGTAAATGTGCCTCCAGGGTCACGCCAACTTTGTACCCGTCGGCAGCCTGAGAGCCGGAGTGCTGCGCGGTCTCGCCGGCGCTGGGTGCAGTCGGCGTGCGTCCTCACCACGCCAGCGCGCCTCCTTGTGACTCGGTGTGTGTTGGATGCGCCCCACCGTGCCCTGTGTCCCCCACCGTTGGGGCAGAGACTCGGTGCTGTCCCAGACTCCTGTGTCTACGTGCCCTCTGTGGCCTCTCCCCCCTCTGCCAAAGCAGGACTCAGGATAGCGAACTGAGTTCCCTGAGAGTTCTCGGCCAGTGCTCGGTCAGCGTTCCCGGCCCGTTCCGGTGGGTGGAGCTGGGGAATCCATGCCAAGGTCGTACGGTTCTTGAGTAAGGACTCAGGGTTATAAAGGGTTTTCTGGGTCTCCTCGCATCAGAAACCCGACTCTTTGGGGCTCACACCGTGCCTGCTCGCGGCTTCTCTAGGGTCATGGCTGGGTCCTGCCAGCGCTGCGCAGGCGGGATTGCAGGGGACCTCCTCTGTCCCTCACATCCCCCACTAAGCACCTGGCACACGTGCACTGCCAGTGTTCGGGCATCTGAGCAGATCCGTGCTGAGTTGTGCCTCTTTGCTGTGTTTTGGTTGTATTTTGTTGGCTTTGTAGTGAGTTCTTATGCATTTTCCAGATTTTTGTCAAAGCTGTGGAAACATTGGGAGGAATGAATAGAGTCCCCACTTAGCCGGCCTGCTACCTGGCTTTGGCCTCACTCTCCCCCCGCTCACCTGCTCCCTCCCATGTGACCTGGTTGCACCTCTTTCATGTCTTTTTTTTTTTTCTTCTTTTTTTCCTTTCTAAATCCTTTCCTGTATTAAAAAATTATTTTATGTTTTTATTTATTTTTGAGAGAGAGAGAGACAGCATGAGTTGGAGAGGAACAAAGAGAGAGAGGAGGAGACACAATGTGAAGCAGCTCTAGGCTCTGAGCTGTCAGCGCAGAGCCCAACGCAGGGCTCGAACCCACGAACTGTGAGATCATGACCTGAGCTGAAGTCAGACGTTTAACCGACTGAGCCACTCAGTCTCCTCTTTAATTATATTTTTAATGTTTATTTTTGAGAGAGCACGAGCAGGAGGCGGGGAGGGGCAGAAAGACACAGGACCCAAGCAGGCTCCAGGCCCCAAACTGTCAGCATAGAGCCCGATGCAGGGCTCAAACTCATGAACTGTGGGATCGTGACCTGAGCTGAAGTCAGCACTCAACCAACTGAGCCATCCAGGTGCCCTTTTATTATTATTATTTTTTAACGTTTATATATTTTTGAGACAGAGCATGAGCAGGGGAGAGGCAGAGAGAGAGGGAGTCACAGAATCTGAAACAGGTTCCAGGCTCCCAGCTGTCAGCACAGAGCGTAACACAGGGCTTGAACTCACAAACCATGAGATCATGGCCTGAACTGAAGTTGGACACTTAACCAACTTGAGCCACCCAGGTGCCCCTGTTTTTTTTTCTTTTAAGTTAAGCATGGTATCGTCGTTGCACCTGAGAAGGGGAACGTAATTCCTTAACGCTGTGAAATAGTCTATTAGTGTTGGGTTCTAATTGTGTCGTAAGTGGGGGCACCTGGGTGGCTCAGTCAGTTAAGTGTCTGACTTCGGCTCGGGTCATGATCTCTAGGTTCGTGGGTTCGAGCCCCACATCGGGCTCTGTGCTGGCAGCTCAGAGTCTGGAGCCTGCTTCCAATTCTGTGTCTCCCTCTCTCTCTCTGACCCTGCCTCGCTCACACTCTATTTCTCTCTCTCTCTCTCAAAAATAAATAAAAACGTTAAAAAAAAAAAACTAATTGTGTCGTAAATATGGTAGAATATATTATTTTATAAAATAAATATTCATTAAAATATATTCAAATATAAATTCAAATACATTTAAAAATAATAAAATATATTCAAATATATTTTTAAAATAATATATTTGAATCTAGAGCCAAACAAGATCCACGGTACACTGGCAGCAGGCCTGGTAAGTGTCTGTGTTGTCTCAATGGGGACACCAAGCCGCCACAGGGGGCCACTCCCTGGCAGGCAGCCCGCAGGCCACCCTCGCCTGCCTGCAGCCTGGTGGTGGAGCTGCGGGTCACTGAGCTGTTTGCCAGCCGCCTGGGGGAGCAGCAATGACTGCTGGGCCTGGTTGTGGTGTCTGTGCTCAGCGCTCAGACCTGCGCTCGCACCGAGGAAGGGGCCGAGGGACCTTCCTCCTCCTCTGGCTGCTTCCCACTCCTGTGGTTTCTATGGACAAAGCACATTAAGGCCTTGGCTTGTTTCCTTTCTCAGAAGCCCTGAGTGGCAGCAGCCTCCTTCAGCAGGGATCACTTGGGGATTTAGCACCATGGTGAACTCAGGGATGTAGATACATTCTATGTGTTTTAATTGCAGACGCCATGAGGGCCGATCCCTCTGTCTCCTTGGAATCCCTGCCTTCCAGGCTGAGGCCCCTGTGGTTTTCCAGGGGGTGTTAGAGTATCCTAGAATTAGGGTCCCCCGAGCCCGTAGTGGCACCCCTGAGGGGACGGACCGGCCTGAAGCCTGGATGTTGGTGGTCTGAATCTCTGGGATGTGTTACTAGATACATGTGCCGGTTTTTAAGTCTGCTGGGAGAGGCCACGCAACTACGGACCTGGGGTTGTTTGTTTCATTATACTAACTAGACTGTCAGGGATTTTTCTGTTTTCCTCCCATTTAGTTTTGTGTCATAATAATGTAAAAAATTTATTGGTGATAAAAGTCAGATTTACAGATCAGAGTAGACTCCAAGGTCACACTTGTCCTCACTCTGCGCTGCGTTCCCTCTCTCGCTCCTCTGTGGGGAAGCACTGTTGTTTACGTCGTGTTACTTGTCCGTTTAAAAACCCCAGGCCACTACGTGAAGCTGTCTGTATGCTGGGGCGTGGCGGTGTACAGCGTCTCAAAGGGAGACACCCAGAGGAGGGCTGGGAGCCTCCGGGCTCGCAATGAGGCACAGACTCTCGATGTCCTCTTTGTAGGAAGGCGGAAGAAAGTGTCGGGAAGAAGGAAGACCCAGTCCAGGTCATCTGTGAAGAGCAGGGGATCCGGGACAAGGTCTAAGAAACGTCAGGGTCGCGCCAAGAAGAGAAAAGGGAAAAAGTCAAAGGTAGCCCCTTGGATAGCAGGTGGTGGGACTTTCAGAAAAAGCTTCCTTTCTGTGTTTAGAGATTCACCAATAAAAATGAACATTTTCTGCAGCAGAGATTAAAGATGGGGCTAGGACAGGAATTTTGCCAGGACCCTTCGGAGCCAGGTGTCCTGAGGGGTCGTGTGTGGCTCCGGGCACCCCAGGGTTGGGCCCTGTGGGGTGCAGGGGGACAGACGGGCCAGAGGGTAGGGAGTAGGTCACCTGTGGACACCGTCCACTTCAGGCCGTTCCTCATACTTACTCGCTTGCCTGCCACAGGCCTTCTGAGCGTGCGGGCCTCCCCCACGTGTGCACTGCCCAGTGTGTGCGCCTCCACTGAGTGTGCAGGCCTCCCCCGCGTGTGCACAGCCTGTGTTGTGCACCCTGCTCTGCGGTGCTCTGTCTCGCTCCCGCTCCCAGGCTGGACAGTTGAAGCGCACCAGTACATGAAGCATAGAAAGTTCAACTGGCCATCGTTCACGTGTTCACCGCTTCCATATGCTTTCTGCGCCCAGTTAACGTGAACGCGTGTGGGGTGCACGCACACGACCGTCCGTGCTAGTTTTCAGCGGAGCACTGACCTCTGCTGTGGCAGTTCACTGGGGCAGGACTGCTGGGGGGCGGGAAGCCGGGTGGTGGCCGCGTGTGGCTGTTGGCATTCCTCCTGCCGGGGTGCCTGCCCCAGGGGCTGCTGCCTGCGCCTGTCCCCCCAGCCCTCCTCCTCAGGTGGACATCACCTGGGTGGTGGTTTTGCGTGGCGTGGTTTGGGGCTGTAGGGATGTAGTCCTCAACTCTGTCGAGAAACCTCTGAGACGTTATCGCTGACTCCCTTTGGTTTGGCGTTTATTCAGTCCAGTGCATGGTGTGCGGACGGGTGCTTGGACTGGCGTTTCTGGAGCCTTGTTTGCCATTCTTGTCCTTTTGTGACTTTGCTTCAGAATGAAGCCACAGCTCGGTCCCGCATCGCACGGACGCTGGGCCTCCGGGGTCCAGTCCGCGGGGCTTGCATCCCATCGGTGCACAAGCCAGCGGACCCCTCTCTCGGGCTGATGCGTGCGGACATCGGAGTAGCCTCTCTGTCGCTCTTTGGAGACCCCTATGAGCTGGACCCCTTTGACAGGTAACCACAGCGGGGACGTCCCCCCCTCTCTTCACGGACAGTGGGCCTCAGAGCCCACATTTGTGCAGTGAGGGTGATGGTTTCTGAGTCTCCAGCCCCGTCAGACCCCCCAGCGGTGCACAGAAAGGACACTGTAGCCCCCGCTACTACAACCACGAAGTCGCTCTGTGGGTCCCACATTGCTTTGGGGCACAGGTGCTGCCATGTGTGCGGGGCGGGGGGGTCTCCCCGGTCTTCCGTGGGGGTCACGGCTCCTGGCCCGTGTGCTCTCTCCAGCAGTGAGGAGCAGGCTGCGGACCCCGCTTCCCCTCTGAGCGCCAAGAGGAGGGTTCTGTCCCAGTCGGCGCTGCGCTCCCACCGGCCCGTGGCCAGGCCCGTGTCCATGGGGCTCTCCAGGTGTGTGCCAGCGGGGACAGTGGTCCTGGGGGGGGCACACAGCCCTGTGGGGGCAGGCACGCCTCCCTTCCCAGGGGCCCTCCCTGGCTGTTTGTTGAGGACGTGCTATGGTCAGGGGCACGGGGAGCAGGAGGCAGGCCGCGTGTGCTGCAGGCGGCTCCTGATGCCCGTCTCCGCCACGGAGCTGCCGTTCGGTGCAGCCGCCCCTGGCAGGGTTTCTTCCTTCTGTTTCACTCCTGATTGAAAAAAACAACAACAACAAAGAACCAAACCCAACGAAACCAGTAAATAGCCGGTCTCGGTGGTTGGGGCCAGAAGCACCGGGTGATCTCACCTCCAGACAACCTGCTTGCTGGTCTTTTGTCAGAGCCACTCGCGGTGGGGAGGGTGTCTTATGCCTTCCCCATGCCAGGGTCTGGCAGGCGGCCCCTTGGAGTGAGGCAGCAAGACTTGGGGGGCGGCAGGGGGCGCAGGGAGGCAGCAGTGGGTCTGTATCTGCAGGAGGGGTGTTCCCGCTGTGGCACCCGAACCAGAGGTGGATGAGGCCCCCGTCCCTGACCTGGTGGGGAGCATCCTGTCGGGCCAGAGCCTCCTGATGATGAACGGTGCGGACATCACCATCCACCGGGACGGCTCCCTCAGTGCCAAGAAGGCAGGTGAGGAGGCCCCTGCGCGATGTCCTCTCTGCTTCAGCGCTTTGGGAGCCCTGGGAGGTTGACCCATTGGTTCCCAGCTTCTGATGAGATCATTGAACTAAAATTTGTTTTCTGCTCAAAACGTACCTGAAGCAATAGTTTCCTGCAAGAAGTCGTGTTTCCGTTAATTCGACTTCGCTTTCTGAACAGAGTTTACAGGCTGATAGTTTAGGTGATGGTGGGGTCTCCAGGCAGCCCACAGACCCTGCGTGGCTGTGACGTGGCTGGCGTGCATTCTCACAGAGCCACGGAACCAGCCTCTGTGGAGCCCTTCCCCGCACATCTGGGCCCTGGAAGGTGTTAGGGTTGGGGGTGCCCAGCCATGGGGCACAGGGCACCACAGATGGGTAATGGGTACAGGCGCTTCCCATTGGCCAGTGAGTGGTGCTCATGGGTGTAGCCAGGGACCCCTCGCCCCGTGCCCCCAGGAGCGTGCTGCTCATGGCTGTAGCCGGGGACCCCTCGCCCCTAGGAGCACAGGGCTCCAGCCCAAGGAGCCAGTAAGGGTAGGAATTTAAAAGCCTAATTTCTGAGGGAAAGCTGTCTGTATCCGGGCTAACAAAATGACCACTTTGTAAAGGAGGCAGTGGGAACTGACGGCCACTCACCCTCATGTCTTTCAGCACCCGTTTCCTTCCCGAGAAGCTCCGGTGCTCCGTCCCGAGGCGGCAGAGGCCCTGGGGCCTGCCTGCAGCCCAGAGCGCCATGCCCAGGCAGTGGGCTCCAGAGTGGGGGTCTGCACTGCCACAGCGGGCCCACCCCCTCCTGCGTCCCCGCTCTCACCCCAGGGGCAGCCGTGAGACTGGACTCCTCTGCGACTCCTCTGTCAGGTCAGGCTCAGAACCTGTCAAACGTAAGTGGGCCTGGCTTAAAGCACAGTGACGCCCCCCGATGTGACAGAGACGGCAGGCATGCCCCGCCCCTTAGTTCTGTGCCCTCTAAGATCTCGGGTAGCTGCTCTCACTCGCCGCACATCAGCACACTGCTAGGACAGGCCGTGAAGCCAGCTCCCAGGAGGCCCAGCATCTCAGAGCTGCCCAGGATACCGAAGGTCAGAAGGGAGGACGGCGGCGGCGGGCGGGCGGATGCGGCCCCCGCCAGCGAGCAGCGCGTTGAGATCCCCAGCTCCTGCATCAGCCGCCTCACGGGCAGGGAAGGCCCTGGGCAGCCCGGCCACAGTGCCCGAGCGGAGGGCGAGCCCAGCAGCAGGGGCCCACAGGAGCCTGGCACGCGCTCAGGGGGCGGCTCCCAGTCCCCCGCCACACTGGGACCCTCAAAGGGGAAGGGTGTCAGCTCAACCTTCGAGAGCTTCAGGATCAATATTCCCGGGAACACGGCGCACTCCGGCAGACTCTCCAACCCTGGCTTTTGTAACACGTTCCGGCCTGTGGACAATAAGGTGCAGAGGAAAGAGAACCCCTCTCCCCTCTTCTCCATCAGGAAGACCAAGCAGCTCAAGAGTGAGATCTACGACCCCTTTGATCCCACGGGCTCCGACTCCAGTTCCGCCGGCAGCAGCCCCGAGCGCCTGGGCTCTGGCCTCCTGCCTTCTGAGATCACGCGCACCATCTCCATCAACAGCCCAAAGGCCCCAGCGTTGCAGACGGTGCGCTGTGTCACTTCCTACACGGTGGAAACTGTCTTCGGGACAGAGCCTGAGTCCCCTCGCGGGCCTTCCTCCGGTGCGCTCGAACTCCGGGGCGAGGGGGCTGCCGAGGGGCTGGGCAAGGCAGCCACTGAGGGCCAGGGTGCAGCCTCCAGGGCACAGAGGCCGTCCCCGCCGGAGCCGTGGGAGGACAAGGACCGGCTGCCCTGCAGCACCTTCTTTGGCTCAGAGGAGCGGACAGTGACCTGTGTGACCGATGCAGAGCCGGAGGCACCGCCCAGCCCAGACGCTGCGCAGACAACTACCCACAGGGTCGTGGAGCTGAGGTCCCCGTCCTGCTCCCGCTCCACATCCAGCTCCCGCGGCAGGAAGAAGGCCAAGAGGAAGCGGGCTGAGGCCAGGGAGCACAGGAGGACCCGCTCAGGCTCCCGCTCAGGCTCCCGCTCCGGGGACAGGAGCTCGCGATCGGGGTCGCCGCCAGTGGGTGAAGACCACCCCAAGAGGTCGCAGCCCAAGGCTCGGGGCCGGAGGTCCTCCAGTGACCACTCTAGCAGCCACGAGCGAGCCAAGCGGAAGAAGGCGAAGGATGAGGGCCGGAGGAGGAGGAGAGACTCCTGGGGCCGCGGCCGGCGGCGGTCACGGTCACGGTCACGGTCCCGCTCAGGCAGTCCCGGCAGCTCCTCCCACGAACGCAGGGAGAGCAGGAGGAGGAAGCGGAGGCGGTCAGGGTCCAGGTCTCGTGGGAGGGAATGCTCCCCCACCAGCAGCCTGGAGAGGGCCCGGAGGCACCGGCATGCAAGGGAGAGGAGCCCCCGGGAGCGGCCCCGCGTCAGGTGGAGCTCCCGGGAGCGGAGGAAGCGCAAGTCCGGGTCGCCAAGGTCGCCAAGCACAGAGCACAGGTCCCGGGAGCACCAGCGGCCTCGTTCCCATGAGAAGCGGCCGAGGCCTCGCTCTCCAGAGAGGAAGTTGGCGCCCCCTCCCCAGGAGGAGCAGAAGGCCGACAGGGAGCAGCCAGCCGGGCCGCCGGCCTCCGAGGGCGCAGACGCCTCTCCAGCAGGGGCCGAGGCCCACCCGGAGGCTCCGGACATGCCAGTGGAGTGTCCGCCCGAGGACCTCGATTACGGTGATTCTGTCGAGGCAGGACACGTCTTCGAGGATTTTTCAACAGACGCGTTCTTCATGCAGCTTGATGACATGAGCTCCCCGCCCTCTCCAGAGAGCACAGATTCCTCCCCAGAGCGAGACTTCCCACCCAATCCTGTGGCGCCCCCGGCCAGCCAGCAGCAGGACACCAACCTGGTGGCTGTCATCAGACGCGAGGTGTCACTGATCCACGACGAAGATGCTGCACAGCCCCCGCCCCGGGCTCAGGGCTCCCAGGACAAGCCCTTGCTCCAGCAGGACGCGGCTGTGGCTGCCACGGTGGCGCCCAGCACCCTGGGAAGCCAGGCTGTACCTGGGGTGCCTGCGGGGAAGGAGGAAGGACCCTCTCAGACCCCCTTGCTGCGGGCGAAAGCCCTGGTGAAGAGAGTCACGTGGAACCTACAGGAGGCGGAGGGTGGCGCCCCTGCCGAGGACCGAGGCCTGCGTGAGTAGGCTGCTCCGGTGGGCCCTTGTGAGGGTGGCCGGGGGCAGCATGTGAGGATGGGGAGGGCCCGGAGTGGCCCCCAGCATGTGAGGGCGGCCTTCTCTCCCTGAGTGGCACTTGGAACTCTTTGGTCACTTCAGCAGCGTAGGCCATGGGGCAGGGAGGTGGCTGCAGCCTGGCCTGTGGTCCTTGCTGCTGGGATGCTTTCCTGGAATTTTCCGGCCAGGAAGCAGCCTCTGGCCCAGGGGTAACCACAGAGCACCCACCTCCCCTGTGTTGATCCTCAGGAACGCCGCTCCACAGGCCCCAGAAACCCCGGGAAGGGGTTTGGGAAACGGAAGACATGGGTCCCACGGTGGGGTTCCAGCAGGCACCCTTCTCTGAGCCTCCTGCCCCCAGCTATGCACACGCAGAGTCTGCCTTCCCCGACGTCGAGCCCTCTCAGGTGGGTGCCTGGGCTGGAGGGACACGGTCGTGTGCCAGGCCGCACAGACTGTGCCAGGCCGAGGCTGCGGGACTTTCCTCTCTGCCAGGGGTCTTCCAGCTGGGAGCCTCAGCTCTGCACTAAGCGGTCTGCGTTTTTGCCCAGGTTTATACCCCCAACCTGCCCCCCACCCCAGCCGTCCCCTTGAGTCTCCCGCCCTACGCGCCAGCCAGCCAGCCCACGGTCCAGTTCATCCTGCAGGGGAGCCTTCCCCTGGCGAGCTGCGGGGTTGCACAGAGCCCAGCCCCGGTGCCCACCGCCCTGACCACGGCCTCAGAGCCCGCCGGCCACACCACTGTCGCCGGCAACGCCGAGGAGAGAGCGGCCGCTCCTAAGCCTGCTGCGGAGAAAGCCAAGAATGAGGAGGTGAGTCCCGGCCCTCCTTCCTCCTCAGAGGGTGCTCCTGGGCTCTGCCCGCACACGCGGCCCCGGCGGGGTGGTCACAGGTGTCC
The DNA here is from genome assembly GCF_003009895.1 of Hyaena hyaena. Classification (NCBI taxonomy): domain Eukaryota; kingdom Metazoa; phylum Chordata; class Mammalia; order Carnivora; family Hyaenidae; genus Hyaena; species Hyaena hyaena. The sequence continues at coordinate 310,400 of NW_024081623.1, read as the reverse complement.
TTGCTCCTAGTACATGAAGAAGCTGCACATGCAGGAGCGGGCGGTGGAGGAGGTGAAGCTGGCCATCAAGCCCTTCTATCAGAAGAGGGAGGTGACGAAGGACGAGTATAAGGATATCCTGCGCAAGGCGGTGCAGAAGGTGGGTGTGGGCGGGTGGACGCCACGCCCTGCTGCACTGTTGTGGGGGAGGGTCTGTGCCGTCTCCCATGGACATGGACTCTCAGGAAGGGGCTCCAGCCTGGGGCTGTGCAGCCAGAGGCCGTTTCTGTTCTCCTGTCACCGTAGCTCATCGGAAGAGTAGACATGGGTGTGTGTGAGGGGATGGCACAGTGTCCTTGTCACTGGTTAAAAAGGCTGAGTGGCAGAGAGTAGTTAGCTTACCACACTTGCGGCCGGGAGAAAGGCAGGACCCCGGCAGGTGCGCAGTTCTCAGGCCCAGGCGTCAGGTTCACGTCTGTGGCCCACTGGCTACACCTGTCCTGCTTGGAGAGGGACCCTGAGGAGTCGTGCAAGGCAGGCGGGTGTATGCGTGTCGTGATCTGTCCCTTGTGATGTGGACCCCGAGGGCCCATCATCAGCATGGGGACATCTGAGTAACCTGTGCCTCTCCCCCAACCCCAGATATGCCACAGCAAGAGTGGGGAGATCAACCCTGTGAAGGTGGCCAACCTGGTTAAGGCCTACGTGGACAAGTACAGGCACATGCGCAGACACAGGAGGGCAGAGGCCGGTGAGGAGGCGCCCCCCCAGAGCACCGAGAGCTGAGCCAGGCACAGAGTGGGGGGCGCCAGCCCTGTTCCCGAGGGACTCTGTTGGGAGAGGCGGGAGCAGAAAGGTTGGAGCCGCCCAGAACTCCTGTGGTCACACACGGTCTGCGCTCCTGTGTTGCTCACAGTTTAAAACCGGACTTTTTTATATGTATATTATAGATACACACTGTTTCCATGGTGTTCTAATTTATCAAAAATGGATTATCTTTAGAAACTTCTTGATTGACTCAGTATTTGAAAGGTGAAGCCTTTGGTGATCAGGAGGGGTCTGGGGGGAATGGACGGGGGCTCCCTGACCCAGCTTCCAGATGGCCTGATTTTCTTTTCTATCCTGGTAAGGGAAGGCCCTTCCCAGACTTTGTCTGTCATGCTCTGTAAGTGACGTCGTTAGCTGCCTCCCACGGGGCAGAGCACAGTGTTGGTGGATTAGGGAGGAAGGGGGGCCCTGCACACAGCACAGAGCCAGCCATTCACGTGTCCCCCTCCCTAGCACACCTGGCAGGCGCGAACACCTGCTGTCCCCAGAGCGTTTTGTATCCTGAGTAGAGTTTGTTGGCTCTAAAGCGTGTGGCCTGTTTCTTCATTGTGAAGACAGAAGAGAACGGGTGTATGGGTGGGTGCAGGGGTGGTCACCTCCCTTCCTGGGTGTGCGGGGTGAGCCCCAAAGTCTGGGGGGGCTCTTTCTGAACTCCAGCCCCAACCTTCAACCCACCCCTGGTCAGGACACGAGCACTGGTTCTTGAGTTGTTTTTATTGAACCAGGAGAGGGTTTAGGCAGGCTGCTCCACCTCCATGAGGAAGTGCTCCAGGGCCTCGTAGAGGCTGTTGCCGCTGGACAGGCAGAGGCCAAGGCTGGTGCTGTCCAGGGAGGACACCCCCTCTCGCTGCACGTGCTCCAGGTGTGCCCGGCACAGCCACGGCTCCAGCTGTGGGGAGGGTGTGGTCAGGCCGGGGGGGGGGGTGGCGGGGGGGGCACATGGGGCCCTGCCCCCAGGCCCCCGGCCCTCACCTTCACCAGGACCAGGCTCTTCTCTTTGGGCCTCCCAGCCGACAGGTCCTGCCCGAAGCCCAGGTAGATGGTGTAGTGCGGGGAGCCCCGACGCCGGCAAGCCCGGAACTCCACCAGCTCTGTAGGGCGGGGCTGTGGTGAGCGGGGCAGGGCAGGAGGGGGGCCTGGGAGCGCAACGGCCCTAAGTCGGGTACATCACTGACCTCGGAAGAAGGTGCTGAAGTCGAAGATGGGGGTGTCCTGGTTCCTTTGCAGCAGGCAGGGGGTTGTGGAGGGGCTGGCAGAGCCCAGGGGCCCGCCCACCTCCCAGTAGACCTTGCATTTGCCCAGGCGCCGGGCCCACAGCCTGGGGCCCCGGAGCTCCAGCTGCAGACCAGGGGCCACATGCTGCAAGAGCTTCTCTGTGTAGTGAAGCTGCTTCTGGTCTGGGAGCTCAGCCGGGCTCGGGAAGGCCACGTGCTGGGGCTCTGTGGCCTCCGCGGCTGGGCTTGGGGACCCATACAGAAACACGAAGCTTGGGTGCCCCACGGTCTCCTGCAGCACTGTGCGGCCCTTGTACATGATGGTCACATCCAGGGCCCCTAAGCTGGGCTCTGCCTGTAACCCGATCTGTGGGGGCTGCCCAGGCCCGGCCGAGACCTGTGCACCTGCCCTCCGGATGCCGGGTGCCACCTCCTGTGGCGGCTGCCAGGGTTCCAGGGCTGGGGCTGGGCCTGCATCTGGGGAGGAAGGCGGAAGCTGGCACCGGGTCCCCAGGCCCCTCCCTCCTTCATGCCCCGCCCCCCTGGCTCCTCTCACCTGTCACCTGGGCCTGGTGGGTGGCTTTAGGCCTGGGGCTGGGGGCCATCTCCAGCGCCCTAGGCAGGTATGGCTCCATGTCAGGGAGCTCTGGGCCTGAGGAGGGTGACCACAGAAACAGCTGTACGGGCCCAGCTGTGGCTGGCCCGGTCTCTACCCCTCCACCTCTCTCCACAAGGACTCTGTGGTCCTGCCGGCTCCTCCCCTTGGCACGGGGCCCTACAAGGCAGAGCACCCCACCCAATCCAGCCTCTCACCAGGAGCCTCCGGGGGGATGGGATCCAGCCCCCACGCAGCTTCCAGCAGATGGCCATCCAGGCAGCTCTGCTCTAGAGCCTGGAGCACCAGGTCCCCAGCACTGCCAGCGGGGCCAAAAGGGGAGCTTGGGGCACAGGGCTCCGAGCTCGGCCCGGGCCCCCACCTCTCAGCAGCAGATCCTGCCGGGCACGGCCTGAGGAGCTCACCCTGCAGGGGAAGAAGGGCCAGCGTAAGTGTCTCCCAGCTCCACTGAGGAGCGAGGTCCCCACCTGGGAGCAAGGAGGGCGAAGCACCCTTACCGTCAAGGGCCGGGCGTCGTCCCGGGCCTTCTGCCCTTGCTTAGCGCCTGGGGCTTCTGAGGGAGAACCAGGATGAGCCTCTGGAGTTGGGGACACTTGGGTATGGGTGCCCCCCCCCCACTGGTGCCAGCAGGCCACATCAGCTTTCCCCGCCCTCCCCAACAACCTGGCACCTGCCTCTTCCAGGCCAGTTTCGGAAACCACAGATCTGCCCCAGAGCCCATCTCCAGCACAGAGTGCCAGTGTGCCCGCTGCACCGCAGCTCTGCCCTGGACCTGCTGACTTCTGGGGGCTGCTCACCTCTCCACCCCAGCGCGGAGCTGAGTGCATACACCTTATGCGGGTCAGTGGGGTCCCCCGAGTTGTCTTGCAGCATCACAAAGCGCTGGGTGCTGTGCAGCGCACAGCGGAAGTTGGTTTTCCAGCTGGCGCGGAGTGGGCCTTCTGCAGCCAACTGGTCACCTCCGCCGCTGCTGGGCGGCCACCTGCCGCGGGCCACGGCCCAGGCCTGGCGATGGGGAAGAAGGTGTGAGCCCCAGGGGTGTGGGCCAGGATCTGGGCCGGCCCTCCCTCCAGGCTGGGCTCCCACCTTGAAGATGCGCGAATCTGCTTCTCCCAGGTCCTTCCGCGCAAAGTGCTTCCAGGGCACGCGGAAGCGCGTGCGGGCCGCGTCCAGCCACCGCAGCCCTTCGTAGCGGCCGCTGCCGACCTCCCCCAGAAGCCAGTCCGCGAAGAGCGGGCGCGGGGTCCCCCTGCGGGCGGAGCGACAGGCAGGGTCGGGGCGCGGGCGGCCAGGTGGCGTGGCCGCACCCCCTGGCGGTGGGACAGGCGCTCACCTCTCGGGAGCGGCGGCCATCGCTCCCTCGAAGCAGTGGCGCGGACAGGCGGGTGCGCCCGGTGCTGGGAGGGTTGCCCGCGGGCCACCGCAGCGTGGCCAGATGTCAAGGTGTTGGGGCCACAGAGGCGGGGGGAGGGCTGACGGCCACGACGTCGCCGAGGCGCGGGACTCCTGGCGGCGGTGGCGGTGGTGTGACCACAAATGTGCGGGCTACGTGCGGCGCGCACACATGAAGTCGCAGGTGTGGAGCCAGGGCCCAGGCGCGGGGCGAGGGCGCTGGCGGGGCCCTGCGGAGACACGGCGGCACGGTCGCTCGCGGGGGCGGGGGCGGGGGCGCCCCGGACGCCGCGGGAAAGCGAAACCGCGGGCGACAGGAAAGCGAAACCTAAACCGCCAGGGAGGGAGGGGGGCCCTCCGCCGCTCTCGGCCCCCACCGCCCGCCAGCCGCGTGCCCCCCACTTCCCAGTCCCGACCCGACTCCCCGGACCGGACCGTCCCCGTCGCCGCGGTGCGCTGCCCTGCCGACCCCACTCGTCCGCACGTACCCAGGAGCCGGGCCGCCGGGGCGGGAAGGTTCGTCTTCCCGAGAGGCTGGGACCCAGGGCTTTTATGGAGGCGGCGGGGGCGGGGCCGGGAGGGGGCGGGGCCGGGCCGGGAGGGGGCGGGGCGTGCTGCAGGTGCGGCCGAGAAGTCACGTGCTCTGTTCCCAGTCCGCTCGCAGCAGCGCTGGGGTGCAGGCGGGGGTCGTGGGGCGCGGCAGGAGGGGCTGGCCCTGCGGCGTCCGGTCACTCCTGTCCCTCAAGGCACATACGCACATGCCGGCCGCGCAGGGGGCCACTGGCAACTAGCGGGGTGGCCGGGTGGAGGGATAAGCTGGGGACCCCACACAAAACCAGACACTTCTTTTCTCGAGGAAAAGTGGGTAAAGGGGGACAACGTGGGGCATGCGGCAGCTGTGCGGTTTGGACTCTTGATGAGAATTGTTCAGACAAGAACACTCAAGTGCCCTTGAGAATAAGCATTTGCAAAGGAATTCGTGATGGTTTTTCATTAGGAAAAACACTGATGATCCAGAGACAATGGCGGTCAGAGAGGAAGTCCTGCCCGGGGTCCTCCCCTGGGAAAGCCAGTAGAGGGGGCTCTGTCCCCTTGTCCGTGGCCCCAGTTCCCCTCACAGCCATCCGCGCCCCCCCCCCCCCCCCGCCACGCTGGCCCACGGCTGGCAGCCTGCTCCCAGCTCCTGTCACCCTAGGCAGGCGGCTGCACATCCGCACAGAGTCACAGGCCACAGCCCAGACGCCAGGGCCAAGGGCCGCGGAGCACGGTGTTGACTTCCGGGCGGAGCCTCACAGGCACACTGGCTGTGACCCCCGGAAGATCCCGAGGGAACTTGCTCTCCAAAATGAGTGCTCCTGAGGGTGGCTCCTCAGGTTCCCCCAGGCCAAGAATCTGCATGTCAGGTCGGGAGGGGGGTATGTGGCGCCAGGGTGCCCCCACTTCCAGCCGCGGTTAGACCAGGAGAGGAACTGGGCCGCCAGCTGGCACTGGCCTGGGAAGCCCCACGGCTGGCAGGCACAGCAGGTGGTTTACGGGAAGCGGGCTGGGGCTGGGGCTTTACAAGAGGCAGGGGCTGAGCGACGACCCAGGAGCGGGGGCCGCGCCGTCACCTCCCACCAGCAGCAGCTCCATGGGGACCCTGCACCCCAGCCGCCCGTCGACTTGCCAGTGGTGCTTGGAAACTGTTGATTTATTGTGCACAGTGCGGTGGGGCGAGCAAGCAGCCGGCCAACCCCGGGGTGGGCCAGCGGGGAGGCCGGGGAGCCCAGCTAGATACAGGTGGAGCTAGCACTGTCGTAGGGACCCCCGCCCGGGCCCTGAGCCTCGTCACTGCTGTCCTCGCTGCCAGAGTCGGCGGCGTCAGCCACGTCTGACGTGGGCTCGTTGAGCACCACCACATCGGCTTCAGCCCCGATGTCCTCGCCAAACCACACCGCTTTGTAGCCGCCCTCCGGCCGCCGCTCCTTGGTCAGGATGGACCTTACGGCTGTGGGACTGCCCCCCTCCTGGGCCACCTCTGGGGACTCTGAGGCAGGGTCTAGGAATTTGATGCTGGGGGGCTCTGGGGGTTCAGGCTCCGGGGCCACAGCCAGGGTGGGGGCAGGTGAGGGGCTGGGAGCCGGCGCCCAGTTGGCCTCTTGGGGGGCACAGAAGGCCTGGTTGTCAAAGCTGGAGACCTGCGGCTCCTGGGGAGGGGACGGGAGCAACCTGGATGTCAATCAGGACCCCAGGCCTGGGCGGGGACCCACCCCTGGTGCCCTCCCCAGAGACAAGGATCCAGGCTCATCTTTCCCTTCTCTGCCCATTTCGGCCTCCTCCCCGATCTGTGGGCGCCTGTGTCTGCACCCTGTGCTCCTCGCCTCCCCCTGCTGCCCCTTCTCCCTCTCCCTCCGTCCCCCTCTCCGTCTTTCCTTGGCTCTGTCCTCACCTGCACAGCCCTGTCTCTGTGCCTTTCTTCCCCTGTCCCTGTCCTGTCTGGTCCCCTGACCCCCCTGGGGCCTCACCTGAGCTTTGCCAGAGCAGCACTTGAACCGGTGGCCGTAATGCTTGTGGACGAGGATCAGGAGTGCGATCAGAGCCAGGACCAGCAGCGCACCCAGCACCCCGCCCAGGGCCGCCATCTCCACGGAGGAGAAGCGCTGGTCCTCGGCGTGGCTGCCACCCGGCCCGCCGTCGCCCGCCGCGCCACCGCCTCCAGACCCTGGCGTCCCTGCCGGCAGCACCGCCACCCACTTACTGCCGGCGCCCGCACACCTCCTGCGCCATCCTGCGCCAGGCTCTGGGCGCCTCGCGCACGAGCCAGGCCTGGGCTTCTGGGGAATGGGCACTACTGACACGCCGACCAAGGGGCTGTGTTCCCAGGGGCCCTCGGGGGGCAAGGCCGCTGCAGGGAGGCATGGGAGGTGGGGTAGGGGCCCGCCAGCTACAAGCGGACAGCAGGGGTCAGCACCCTAGGAAGGGGGTTGAAGGCAGTGCCGGAGCCTAGAATCGTGGGGCCCCCCCGATCCCACATCTGGGTTCTGCCCCATCCTCCACACACCTTCCCAGTTTACCGCGTCTGGGCCCCCGAACCTGTCTCTGCCCCGACCAGAGCAGACCCCCGTGGGGCCTATGGCCGGCGTGGTCGTGCTGGGCCAGCCTGGGGTGGACCCTGCATACTGTCATTCCCAGGACCACTCACAGGATGAGTCAGGGGGCAGATGGGTGACTCTGGGGCAAACGGGAGGTGCTACCTGAGGGCTGGGGGGCCCCGCTGGGCCCAGGGGACATCGGCTGAGAGGTTCCTGGCTGCAGCATCTGTGTTGAGCCCCCGCTGGGTGAGGCTGGCGGGAGGGAGGTGCCGGTTCCCACACTGGGGGGCCTCCCAGGCGTAGATGAGGCAGGGGGCCTCAGAGTTGTGCCTGAGGGGGGGTGCGGGCTTGTGCCCCACCCAGAGCTGGTCGTGGAGGGCCCCTGAGAGGGCCCCGGGGGCCTGGGGGCTTCCGCAGTGGTGGCTCTGCTCGCTGTTCCTCCAGCTTCTGGGGATGTGGGGGGCTCTGGGGGGCCTGGGGGACCTGGGGGCCAGGGGCAGGACTCGGGCTTGCCTCTGTCCCCAGCATGCCTGCCTCAGGGAAGGCACCGCCCCGGCGGCAGAAAGTGCCCCCCAGCCGTCACCCAGGCTGCCCAGAGGCTCACCTGTGGGGGTGGGCGCCTCCGGCTCCAGGACCTGTATTTCCACCACTGTGCTTGCTACGTTTGCGGTCACTGTGTTCTTGGCCTCCACCTGGAGCAGAGAGGAGGCTTGTCCCTTGTCGGCCCCGCCTTAACCCTGCCCCTCAGAGATGCCCCCCTGCCCTTACCTCTGCATAGAAGACCCCCTTGTGTGCCATCAGGGCAGCAGTCAACAAGTGCTCGCCGTCCATCCGGAAGTTGGTGTTATTCGTGATACGGTAGGTGATGGCCGAGTTGAGGTCCTGGACACTGTCCCGGTGAGTCCTGGGCCCGGGCTGCCCCCCATGCCCCCCGACCCACCCACAGAGGGGCTGCTGCCTACCGGAAAGTCAGGGTCCCAGGCCCAGATCCTCAGAGGCTGGGAGGGGGAGGCCGCATCCCTGACCGGAACGCCTGCGCCAGAGCCGAGCGCCACGGTGCCGCGGTACCAGCTCTCGGGGAAGTGGAGCAGGCTCCCGTTGGCATTTCGGGCCTCGATCGTGACCTGGGTCACCGAGTAGCGGGCATGGTCCGCCTGCTCACCCTGGGGGGGGGGGGCCATGGTGACCAGCAGGTCCTGGAGCTCGGGAGGGGCCTGTGCAGGCCTGGCCAGGGGCCCACCTTGACCACCAGAGTGAAGATCTTCGGGCTGGGGACAGCCCTGCTCATGGTGAGGTTGCCCGAGTCAGCATCCACGACAAACGTGCCATCGTCTTGCTCTGCGAGGGCGGGGGGAGTGTCTGGCCTCTCGTTCCCTCTGGAGGCCTGAGGCCCAGCATCCCCGCTGACTCTCCCCACCTAGCAGGTGCCCGGGGGCTTCCTCCACTAACGGGGGGCGGGGATGGGGTCCCGGCCGCCGTGTGGGGAGAGAACCGGGGCCCTGGCACACACTCACCGCTCACGATGCTGTAGAGGATATGCTGGTTGATGCCCCAGTCCCCGTCCACGGCATAGATGGGCCCCGGACGCAGGATGAGGGGGTCCGGCTGCGGGGACCGGGACGAAGGAGGCACCATGGGGCTGGCGTGACAGCCCCAGCTCACTCCCCCCTGCTCCCCTTGAGGAGCCCAGCCTCTCACGACTGCTGGCCACATCCCTTGGGGCCCGACTGAGTTCATTTGCCCAATTCTGATCAGACTGATCTGAACAACTCGAGTTTCAAGAGGTCGCACACATGCGGGGCCGGGAGAGGTCTCACGGGGTTCTCCGTTCAGCAGGAGACCCTAGAGCCTGCGTCTAGGCCCCGCCGCCCTCCGCTGCCTCAGTGTGACTCTCGGGGCGGAGTGGGGGCAGTCAACTGGTCAGAGGGGCGGCTGCCCCCAGGAACACCGCAGTGGCCCCTCTGAGCCACCATCCTCTGGGTCCCCGAGGAGCTGCCTGGCTCTGCCCCAGGACAGCTGAGCCTGTGCCCTCCCTCGAGGGCCTGTCCACCACTCCCTGCCAAGGGGCTGGAGGCAATTGACTCTCAAAGGAATGTTCACGTAAAAATGACAACCAAATTTGGCGCTGTGGCACCCAGGCCCCTCCCCCAATGCCCATCCGGCCCTTCCCTGCCCCCAGTACCAGTTTGTGCCCTGTGGGGACAGTCCCGTGGTACTGGGCTTGGATGCAGACGTTAGAGTCTGAATAGGCGCAGGGCAGGAACCAGGGGGGTCGAAGGTCAGCAGGCTGCACCTCCAGGACCAGGGTGGCCGTGGCCGTGTGGCTGGGCTCCACATTCTCCTCCTGCGTGTCCTGCAGTAGGCGAACCCGGCCGGTCAGGCCTGGCGAGCTGGGGCAGGGGCGGCTCGGAGGGGGCCTAGGGCCTTGGCCTGCTCACCCGCGCCAGCAGCCGGAAGGTCATGTTCTGCCACCTGTAGAAGTCCAGTGTCTGGTCCAGCCGCAAGGCGGGGAGGTTGGCACCCACCAAGGAGAAGAAGTTACTGGCACCCTGGAGAGCCGGCAGGGGGATGGGGCTCAGCCCGAGACCCCGGGGGGACACGGGGATAGGGGACCCCCGGCCCGGAAGGAGGGTCTGGGATTGGTGCAGAGGTGGGGGCCACTGACCGGGGTCACCTCCTGGAGGGTATAGAACAAGATGTCATTCTCATCGGGATCCTGGGCCTTCAGTCTGGTCTCAGGGATGACAGTGGTGTTCACTTTAGTGTCCTGGTGGGGGAGGGGGGGGAGGGAGAATGGTCCAGTCGTGCCCTGCGCCCCAGGGACTGATCTCTGAGGCCAAGCCGTGGCCTCTAGCTCTCTGCTGGCCCTGGCTCCCCTCACCTCAGACACAGTCTCAACCTTGGTCACGAAGGGGAACTCGGGCACATTGTCATTGATGTCCAGCACAAGCACAAACACGCGCAGCTGAGTCACCTGGGGGGACAGGGTGGTGGTCAGCTTCCTCCCGCGGGTCCCCACCCCAGCGGAAGGCCACTCTGATGGCCCGGGGCACGGTCCACAGGGGCCGCAGACGGGCAGCACAAAGTGACTACAGAGCACACAAGGTGGCAAGTGTCCTGGAGAAAAATAACAGGGGTCCGGGGTGATGGGGGGAGGGTGTGGCCAGCAAAATCCCTAATGACAGCAGCGGGAAAGCAGTCGAGTTGCCACGAGAGTAATTCTCAGAGGAAAAGGAAAACAGAAAGGAGAACACAGATTGAAAGAGGCTTAAGAGGAGTGCCCGGTGGGCTTGGCTGGGGGAGCGCCGACTCTTGATCTTGGGGCTGTGAGTTCGAGCCCGTGTTGGGCATAGAGACGACTTAATAAACTAACAAGAAAGAAAGGGGACGGAGGGAGGGAGGGAGGGAGGCAGGAAAGAGGCTGGAGAGAAAGAGCGGCCGGTCTCATTAGGCGGCTTCCCTGGGGTCTTGACTCAACAAACTGGGAAAGACCCCACTGTGGGGAGAGGACACCAGGTGTCTTGCTGAGGAGTCCCTACTTCTTCCAGGTGACAATAACATGACAGTCATGTTTAAGAAGGGTCCTTGTCTTTTAGAGATTCATCCTGAGATACTTGTGGGTGGTGAGCCACGGTGTCTGTGGGGGGCACCCCCAGGCTTCCAGGACAGGGGACTGTGGGCCCTGCTGAGCAGGCAAGTGCGTAGGGCTGGGGCTGCAGCTTAGAACAGAGGGGTCAAGAGATGGTGGGAGAGGGCACAGGGCCAGCCAGAGTGGGGTCGGGGCCCGTGCACCCAGGCCTGCCCCCCACACAATGCACTTGGGCTTGGCCCTAAGGGAGAAAGCAGCTGGGGGCGTCCAGGACAGGGATGGGCCGCTTGCTTGACCAGCTCGTCCCACCATGACGAGAGTGGGCTGGAGTGGCCAAGGCCGAGAGGGGCGCGAGCAAACCAGTTGCCAGTTGGAAGTTTCTAGAAAGGAGATGCTGGTGGCCAAGGGTCTGGTCAGCTTAGAGTCCAGCATGAGGCAGAGCCACCATGTTTGCTGATAGACATGGGGAGTGAGCGGGGGCCGAGGGGACCAGCAGATGAAGTGCCTCCCGTGTGGGGGGGGGGGCCTGGGGGTGGGGGTATCCATTGGGGGTCTGAAGCCCACGGCTGCGTCTGGGCTGGAGGAAGTACGGGCGCCAACCCAGGAGTGACAAATGAAAATATGCTGCAGGGTGAGGTCACCAGGGAGTGGCCCTGGACCAGGCAGAGCAGAGTGCACTTATGTCACCGGGTGAGGGTGGCAACAGAGGGGACTGGGATACGGGGATGGGGGGGAGACTTACCACAGTGTCGCCTCTTCTGCACTCCAGGTGCGCCTGCAGCATCGTGTGGCTCTAGGGGACAGGCAGGTAGAGCTCACCTGCCCCGCCGACCACAACGCGCTGCCCCCACTTCACAAGCGAGGAGACAGGCCGAGAGGGGCAGGCGCTCACCCAGGGGCCCCGGCATCGATGCTAAGTCCAGAGGTCACTCAGGGCCCCCCCACAAGGGCCTCCCCCCAGGGTCTATGCTCCACCAAGACTTGGGGCCCAAGAGGGCTTGGTCATTGCCTGGGGAGCACAGAGCCCTCAGGATCCCTGGGAAGACTGAGACCTTGGGAAACCCGTCTCTGGGGAGGAGTGTGGGTGCCCGCACGGGTCCTGTGGAGGGTGAGCCCCCCAGCTGCCCCCACGGGGGTGCCCCGCCCAGGCCCACCATCTGCACCTCATAGTCAGGAGTCACGTTGAGGAACAGCTGAGTCCCCTGGATCCGAAACGCCGAGGGAGTGGACGAGGCCCCGAGGGTCACCTGCTGGCCGTCAGGGACGTAGATGTCAGCCAGGGGCTCGCTTCTGTTCGTGTTCTCCCGGACTTCCAAGTAGGTGTTGGTCACAGAGCAGACTGCAAAGTGGGACAGGGGGTCAGCGCCCTCCCACCGCCTGCCTGCTGCCGGCTCCACCCGCCCCCGCCCCGCAGGTACCCTGGGCCTGGGCCGTGGCCACGAGCAGCGGCAGCAACAGGGCCCAAGCCCCCATCTCGGCGGCCGTCCGCCAGCCGGACCCTCTGCGCGGCTGGCGCGGGTGCAGCCTCAGCCTGGGCGACCTTCGCCCCTGCCGGGCCCCGCCCCACGTTATGATCCCTCGCAGGCCACCGGCCTCCGCCAAGGGGGCTCTCGCCGGCCGCCTGGCCAGGCCCAGCCCACGGCCGGGAGGGGGAGGCCTGGTGGCTGCCCAGCTGGGCCACGTGCGGGGGCCACGGGGACTCCACTCACAGGCGCCAAGGCGTGAGGTGCAGCAGCTCAGCGAGCCGCCTGGGGCACCGTGGGCCTGGCAGGGTGGCTGGGGGCGTGGCCGGGGCGCAGGAGCCGGGGCGGGGGGGGGGGGCTGGGGGGGGCCTGGCTTCTGTGTTCGTTGTGCCCGCCACAGGCCCCCTCCCCCTCTGCCGGCCCTTCTGCTGGGTCATCTGGGAGCCAGGTTCAGACCCCAGGCCCACCCTCTCCTCACACCAACCACCTCGGTCTGGAGAAAAAGGCTGTTTGTGTCCTGGGGTTACGCCTGACTGTCTTGGAAACCAGCCATTTTCCTCCCAGCGGTGGGGCTGGCAGCGGGCATCTGGGGGCTCCCAGGCCCCCGTGGGTTCTGGCGCTTGACAAAGAGGGGTTCCTGGCAAGGCTCCTGGGCCCAGGCACCCAGCTGCCCTACCCCCAGCCCCACCCCCCCAAGCTCTCGGCAGCTGAGGACACTGGATGGGGACAGGAGAGGAGTGTGACCACGGGAGTGTAGCCCTTCTGGCCTCTAGGCCTGTGCTCTGCCGCTGCACCCTGGGGGCTCCTGGCATCTCTGCCTGCACCGGGGCGGGGGTGGGGAGGCGGCTACACGGCTTCCAGAGACACCAGCACTTCTTGGGGTGTCATCCCTGTCCCCATTCCACAGGCCAGAGTGGTCAAGCCACTTGTCCAAGGCCACAGAGCTTGGACCAGGAACCAGGACATACGCTTGGGTCTCTCTCTCTGAAGCGGACTCCTGAACGCCTCGGTGACACTCCTGTCACTTCTTCGCGCCCTCAGACTTCCCCCAGACCTGCTCCCACACAGCCCGCAGGGCCCCTGGGGCTGGAGGCCATGCTGTGCCCCCTGCCCACCCGGGACCCGAGTGTTTGCTGAGCGGATGACAGGGGTGCAGACTGTCTCGGGAGCTCGGTCAGCAGGACAGGAGAGATCAGGAAGGTGAGGGGCCCCGCTGGCTTCCCAGGTGTAAAGGGCAGCTGGGTGTGGCCAGTCCCAGAACCCGAGGCCAGGGCCCCGCAGGGCTGCCTCGACGGGACAGAGATGGCGCACCGAGTGAGCTCATGCACTGGCGTCTGAATTCCTCCTTTATTGGCGACAGGTGCAACCCCCCCTCCCCCCCGCCGCACCCCTGCTGGCCCAGGCTCCATGCTGCTCCCTCGCTGCTCCCTTTGCAGGCCAGGGGAGGCTCCTTCTTCCTCAGGGCCGCATCTGTGCCATCTCAGCAGGGGGCATGGCTGGCTGTGAAAATGTGGCCCCAGACCCGGGTCCAGGAGGCAGCTGGGGAGACCAGGCCTCATCCAGGGGCTCCCTCAGGGGCATCCTGTGGAAACAGCCAGGTCAGGGGCTGGACGCTGCCACCCGCCTGGCCAATCTGCCTCCTCGGCCCACCAGCTCCTCCTTCCCAGACCCCGGGGCTCCCTGGGGGGTCCAGTTCCTGCCTGGATCCAGGGTGGCCTAGGGGACGGGGGAGGGGCTGGGGCAGAAGCTTGTGCGAGGGCGGGAGCCGGGGCTGGCTGGAGGGGTGGGGGGCGGCGCTCACCAGGCCTGCAGGGCGGGCGAGTGGGGCCAGTGCAGGCAGAAGCGGCCCTCAGACGGCTTGGTCCAGCTCGTGCTGTTCTCTGTGTCCTGCTCGCTGCCCCCCACCCCAAATCGGAATTAGTCCTGGTGCTGGGGGGCGCCCGCCCCCCGCCCCCCCAGGCCGCAGCCCCTCACCTGCGCTTCCCCACCAGGCCCTGGAGCAGCCGCTGCAGCCGCGCGCTCTCCCGCAGGCGGCTGAGCTCGCTGGTGAACGTCCCATCCGAGTGGCGCGGGGCCCTGGGGAAGGGACGGCGGGGTCACGGGCCAGGCCGGGCGGGGGGCGGCGGGGGGCCGGGGCAGCGCGGGCGCGGGCTCACCTGGGGGGCGCGGGGCGCGCGGCGGAGCCGGGGAGCAGCAGCGGCGGCAGCAGCAGCAGCAGCAGCAGCAGCAGGGGCCGCATGGCCGAGGGGGGCGCCGGGGGTGCTGAGCTGCCGCCGCCGCCGCCCGGGCCCCGGCCGCCCCTTTATAGCGCCCGGGAGCAGGGCGGGCCGGGGGCGCTCGGCACCGCCCCGGCTCCGCGCAGCCCGGCCGCGCCCCCATCGATCGCGCTGGAAGGTCAGGGCCGCCCCCCCAGCTGTCGCCCCGGCCGGCCCGCCCGCCCTCAGCGCCGCGTCGGCGCCCCTCGGCCGGCCCGGGGGTGGGGGGTGGGGGACCCCCGGGGGCGGGCCTGCAGAGGGAACGGCGGGAGCGAAGCCTCGGAGCCTCGCCCGGACGCTCCTCCGAGGCGCAGCTGGAGGGCAGGGGCGCGAAGGTGGAGGCCAGGGCCGGGGGACCGACCCGAGGAAGAGGCCCGGCGGGCTGCAGGCCAGCTGGGGTCGAGCCCCCGGGCGCCCTGCATGTGAACTTTCCGAGGACGCACAGGAGGTGGATGTGAGGAAGGAGGGACAGAGGAAAGACGGGCAGTCGGGTTTCTCCTGTTAATCAATACTGGGATTAAGTCAGGTCCGGCTTTTAAAAAACAGGACTGCTGGGGCGCCCGGGGGGCCTCAAGTCGGTTAAGCTCCGACCTCGGCTCAGGTCATGATCTGGCCGTTCGTGGGTTCGAGCCGCGCGTCGGGCTCTGTGCTGACAGCTCGGAGCCTGGAGCTGCTTCAGATTTCATGTCTCCCTCCCTCTCCCTCTCTCTCTCTCTCTCTCGGCCCCCATGCCACTCGTGCTCTCATTCTCTCGCAAAAGTAAATAATCATTAAATTTTTTTAAAAAATAATTAGCAGACTTTTTAGAAGAGCAGCTTGAGGGTTACAAAAAAATTGAGCAGAAGGCACAGAGCAGACCCAGGCCCGGCGCCCCCGCCCCTAACATCCTGTCTTCACTGACGCATGTGCTACGACTCGTCCATATATTAGCTCCGATTACCTAAGTCACATAATTTACCTTAGTGCTGATCTCAGCGTATGAGCTAGGGCTTCCCCAGAGTGTCGCGGGGCAGTGCCATCGCCCCGATCTCTGTGTCCCACCTACTCCTCCTTCAGTCCCCCGTCCCTGGACTTTTTACGGACTCCACTGGAATGTTCCCTCGTGAGGGTGGGCCACATTTATCCATCCGCCTACCGAAGAACATCTTCGTGGCTTCCAAGGTGTGGCAATTGTAAATAAAGCTGTTATAAACAACTGTGTGCAGGCTTTTGTGTGGACATAACTTTTCAACTCTTGGCGGTAAGTACAAAGCACTGTGATTGTTGGATCGCACGGTCAATTTTGTAAGAAACTGCCACTTTCCCAATGCACCGATCCCACTCCTCTGGCCCTGAATGAGACACGCATCCTTGGTGCTGCTGTGTGGGATCTGGGCCGTTCTAACAGGTGTGTAGTGGTGTCTGCTTTCTTTGCATGTGGCTTTGCATGTGGCTGAGCTGCTGGGGCTTCTTTTTTTTTTTTTTTTTTTTTTAATGTTTTATTTATTTCTAGGAGACAGAGAGAGAGACAGCGTGAGCAGGGGAGGGTCAGAGAGAGAGGGAGTCACAGACTCCAGAACAGGCTCCAGGCTCTGAGCCGGCAGTCAGCACAGAGCCCGACGCGGGGCTCGAACCCACGAACCGCGAGATCATGACCTGAGCCGAAGTCAGACGCTTAACCAACTAAGCCACCCAGGCGTGCCGGGGCTTCTTCTTACGTGAAATTGGCAGATTAAAATCCCCTAAACCTTCACACCGTTCACAGATCAATCCCATTCCCAGGAACATGCCAAACTCCAAATACTGGGGTAACTGGTCAGATTTCTTAGCCCCCCAAGCGTTTAAGTATCCAGACATGTCTTCATGAGAAAAAGATTCCCATTTATAAAAAAATACACTAAAATTGAATTTTATAAGATTTATAGCAAAATTAACATACAGTAAAAAGTGAATTTTGACACATTTTGGTTCATGTAACCACCACAATCGGGACCCAGAACACCTCAACTCCATCACTCCAAAGACTTCCCTCCCGCTGCACCTTGGGTTGGGGGTCAAATCCTCGGCCCTGAGCGCCTTCGGTCACAGCTTCGTGAAGTCACAAGCCGTCACTGGCTCAGAGGGACAGGCGGAGGGCGAGGCTGCGGAGAAGCAGGCTTGTGTCGGCGGCGCCCCCACAGCCCAGCCCCCCGGAGGCCCCTCCCTGTGTCCTCACACACTAGCCGGCGCTCACGCGGACACGTGCCCGGCCAGCGCTGTCGCTGAGCCACGCGCCACGGGAACCAGGAAGGAGACGACCTGAGAAACGGGGCACAGCCTCACGCCTCGTTTCCCGTTTGGGGCTCTGCTTTGAGACACACAACGTGTGATACAGGCTACAATGGCAAAATGCCACTTTTTTTTTAAGATTAAAAAAGTTTTAAATAATTGGCCAATTTCAGGGTCCAGGATTCTCAGAAAGCAGCAGCTTCATTTCCCCAGCATGGAATGTGTGAGGTGGTGCGTTCCAGGCACAGCTGGGAATGTAGCTCAGGGTGCAAGCTTGCTGTGACACGGTTCATGCTCTGAATAAAGACCAGAACGCAATCTCTACTCCTTTTTTTTTTTTTTTTTTTTGGTTTGGTTTTAACCAAGATTTAAATGTCAAATTTAAGTCACTTATACTGCCGTTGGCTCTCATTAGGGGCGCTGAAGGAAAGCACCAAAGAGGGGTCTCTCTGGAACCTGCAATCCGCTACCCCTCCCTGCTGCCCTCAGCCCTGCAGCCGCAATGTCGAACCTGACTCTGGTTACGCCGGCTTGATGCTTTCAAGGCTATCAGCCTGGAGCTCACAGCGACATAACGTAACCTTATTGTGACCTTAATGAACACACCCTCTTAAGGACTAGGGAAAAAATAACTTTCTGAAAAATTATTACAGGGGGGCCCGGGTGGCTCAATGGGTTAAGCCTCCAACTTAGGTTCAGGTCAGGATCTCACGTTCGTGGGTTCAAGCCCCCCGTCGGGCTCTGTGCTGACAGCTCAGAGCCTGGAGCTGCTTCCGATTCTGTGTCTCCCTCTCTCTCTCTGCCCCTCCCTCCACTCATCCTCTGTCTCTCCCTGTCTCAAAAATAAATAAACTATAAAACATTTTTTAAAAAAGAATGTCTTAGCTATTTTGACCATTTGTATTTCCATATAAACTTTATGGCAACTTGCCAGGTTCTACAAGATACTGTTAGGGGTTGATAGAAACTGCATCACATGTGAGATCAACTTTAGAATGGTATCAACAAGGGGCGCCTGGGTGGCTCAGTCGGTTAAGTGTCCGACTTCGGCTTAGGTCATGATCTCGCGGTTCATGGGTTCGAGCCTCACGTTGGGCTCTGTGCTGACAGCCAGCTCGGAGCCTGGAGCCTGCTTCGGAAACTGTGTCTCTCTCTCTCCGAACCTCCCCTGTTCACGCTGTCTTTCTCTCTCAGAAATATTTTTAAAATACTTTAAAAATATCTCGGAAAATTGAAAAAAAAATTTTTTTTAATTTTTAAAAAATGGCACAAATAAAAGGACTAAGGTACCAAGGTAAAACTATAAAAAAAAAAAACGGGGCGCCTGGGTGGCTTAGTCGGTTGGGCGTCCGACTTTCGCTTAGGTCATGATCTCGCGGTTTGTGGGTTCGTGCCCCGCGTCGGGCTTTGTGCTGACTGCCAGCTCTGAGCCTGGAGCCTGTTTCAGTCTGTGGCTCCCTCTCTCTCTGACCCTCCCCTGCTCGCGCTGTCTCTCTCTCTCCTAGAAATAAATAAAAACATTAAAAAAAAAAATTTAAAAAAAACTATAAAAAAAAAAAAAAGAATGGTATCAATAACTGTGGTTTGGGTTGCATTTCCTCAATTGCTAATCATGTTGAACATCATTTCATGTGCTTCTTGGCTATTTCTGTATCTTCCTTGGAGAAACATCCATTAAGTCCTTTGCCAATTTTAAAATTGGGTTGTCTTTTTGTTGTTGAGTTGTAAGAGTTCTTTATATATTCTGGATACTAGACTCATCAGATATGTGATTTGTGGAGAGTTTCCTTTTCACTCTTGATAGTATCCTTTGATCCACAAAAGATGTTAAATTTAGGAAATCCAACTGTTCACTTGTTTTGTTTGTGCTTTTGAAGTTAGGTTTAAGAAACCTTGCCAAACTTAAGGTCATGAAGATTTGCCCCTCCACTTGCTTCTATGAGTTCTATAGTTTTAGATCATATATTTAAATCTTTGATCCATTTTGAGTTATTTTGTGTGTGTGGTGTGAGGTAGGGGTTCCACTTCACTGTTCTGCATGGGGACGGCCAGTTGTCCCAACTCCATGTGGGAGAAACTCTTCTTCCCTCCCCCATTGAATAGTCTTACACCCTTGGTGGAAATAAAGTGATTACAAGTGTGCAGATTTATATCTGAATTCTCAACTCTATTCCATTGATCTATATGGAATCAAAACCATACTATTTTGATTCCTGTAGCTTTGTAGTAAGTTCTGAAATCAGGAGCGGTTGAGTCCTACAACTTTGTTTTTCTTTTTAAAGACTGTCTTGGTTATTTGTGGTTCCTTACATACAATTGCAAATGAATTTAGGATTGGCTTTTCCATTTCTGTAAAAAGGGGGCCATTAGGGTTTTGCTAGGGAGCGTATCAAATCTGTAGAGCAGTTTGGTGCAAAAGGCCATCTTACCAACATGGAGTCTTCCAAGCCACGTGCATTGGATCTACTCATTCTTTTCTTTAATCTCCCCCAGCAATGTTCTGTAGCTTTCGGTGCACATACCTTTCACCTCCTTGGTTAAATTTATTTCTAAGTTGTTTTTTTGTTTTTTTTTTGATGCTGCTGCAAATGAATTATTTTCTTCATTTCATTTTTGGATTGTCTGTTGCTAGTGTATAGAAATTTTTATATGTTGATCTCATATCCTGCAACTTTGTTGGATTTATTTATTACCTGTAATAGGGTTAGGGTTAGGGTGAGGGTTTTATTCTGTTGGATTTTCTATGCATTAGATCATGTTATCAGCAAATACGAATAGTTTATTTTTTCCTTTCCAATTTTGGATACCTTTTATTTCTTTTTCTTGCCTAAATGTCCTGAGTAGAACTTCCAGCACATGATGGGGGCACTTGGGTGGCTCAGTCGGTTAAGCGTCTGACTTCAGCTCAGGTCATGCTTTCATGGCTCATGGGTTTGAGCCCCGCATCAGGCTCTGTGCTGACAGCTCAGAGCCCGCAGCTGCTTCAGATTCCGTGTCTCCCTCTCTCTCTGACCCTTCCCTATTCACGCTGTCTCTCTCTCTCTCAGAACTAAATAAAAAAATTTTTTAAAAATTAAAAAAATTTAAAAAAAAGAACTTCCAGCACATGATGAAGAGAAGCAGCAGAAGTGGGTATGTCTTTTTCTTGCTCCTAGGTGAAAAGCTTTCAGTCTTTCACTATTATGATGTTTGTTGTGGGTTTTTCATTGATGTCCATTATTATGTTTGGGAGGTTTCTTTCTATTTGTAGTTTATTGAGTCTTTTTATCATAAAAGAGTACTGGATTTCATCAAATGCTTTCTCTGCATCTGTTGAGATGATTAAGTGGGTTTCCCCCCTTCATTCTATTAATGTGATGTATTACATTGATTGAGTTTTGTCTGTTGAATCATCCTTGCATTTCTGGAGCAAATCCCCATGTAGTCATGGTGCATAATCCTTTAAAAAATGCTGCTAGATTTGGTTTGCTCATATTTTGTTGAAGGGTTTTGTATATATATTTATAAGAGATGTTTATCTGGAGTTTTCTTTCTTGTGATGTCATTGCTGAGCTCTGAGAGTTCTTTATGTATGTTGTACGTAAATCACTTGCTGAAAATATGATTTGCTGATATTTTCTTACATTCTATGAATGGAAGTTTTAAATTTTCATGAAGTCTAGTTTATTTTTGTTTTAATTTGTGGATGATGCTTTTGGTGTCATATCTAAAAACTCTTTGCAAGTGGCATCTGGCTGGCTCAGTCAGAAAAGCATGTGACTCTTGACCTTGGGGTTGTGAGTTTGAGCCCCACGTTGGATGTAGAGATTACTTAAATGAATAAGTAAATAAAAACTTGAAAAAAATTCTTTCCCAAAGCCCTGGTCACAAATATTTTTCCCATATTTCCAAAATTTTTATAACCTTGCATTTTACATGTGCATCTATGATTCATTTTGAGTTAGCTTTTATCTAAAGTGTTAGTGTTAGATCAAGGGATTGGGGGGTTGCATGTGAAGTCCAATTGTCTGAATGCCCCTTACTGAAAAGATTGGCCTTTCATTTGTGAACAAGATATGTCTCCCAATTTATTTAGGTTTTCTTTTATTTATTTCATCAATAGTTTGTAGTTTTCAACATATAGATCTGTACATGTTTTTAGATTTAAACATATTTCGTGTATTTTTATAGCTGTTGTAAATGGTATTGTGTTTTTACATTTTTAAATTTTAAAATGTTTATTTATAACTTGAGAGAGAGAGAGAGTGCAAGCAGGGAAGGGACAGAGAGAGAGGGAGACACAAAATCCGAAACAGGCTCCAGGCTCGGACCTATCAGCACAAAGCCGGATGTGGGGCTCGAACCCATGAGTCACGAGATCATGGCCTGAGCCAAAATCTGATGTTTAACCGACTGAGCTACGTAGGTGCCCCAATAAATAAACATTTTTAAAAGGTGAGAGTGGACACCTTTGCTTCCAAGTTTAGCTGGAAGGCACTCAGTCTTGCACCACGAAGTGTCATGCTGGCTGTAGGGTTTGAAGATGACTTTGTTGGGTTGAGGGAGTTCCGCCTATTTCCAGATCACTAAGCATTTTTGTCATGAATGCATGTTGAATTTTGTCAAAAGTCTTTTCTGCATCAGTCAATATGTTCATGTGGTTATCTTCTTTGGATTGCTGATTGGTATTTTACATTAATTTGAGAGTGTCCTTCTTTGCAAATTAAGTTGTTAATGCTATGAATTTTCCTCTGAGCATAGTTTTGGCTCCATCCTATAAATTTTGATATGATGTATCTTCATTTTCCTTGGTTCCAAATATTTTCTAATTTCTCATTTGACCCACAGATTACTTAGAATTATGTTACTTCCAAAATTTTTGGAGATTTCCCTGTTATCTTTCTGTTGATTTCTAGTTTAACTCCTTTATGGTCAGAGAAATACTTTGTATGATTTCCATTCTTTAAAAAATTTCTTAAGTTTTCTTGTTTTGATGCAGAATGTGGTCTGTCTTGGTGAATTTCCATATCTGCTTGAAGAGAACACTTATTTCTCTGATGTTGGATGGTCCATGCCATAAATGTCAAGTATATCTGCTTGGTTGGTGGTTGTTCAGATTCTCCTATAGCTTTGCTGATATTCTGTCTACTTGTTCTATTAGTTAAGGAGAGATTCTTAAACTTTTGAACAACCCCGGCTAGCTGAATAAACATCATGAATGTTAATTTAAGCGTCCCCTAAAACTCTGTGGCAAATGATGACAAACTGGCCGCAAGACCTGCTCAAGTGTCACCACCAGGGTGATGGCTCCAGCTTCTGTCCTGTTCTAGAGGATCATAGACACACTTCTCAGTCCCAGGAAGACAGTGTGGCCTCTCAGGACCTGCACAGCCTTAGAGGTGGCACATCACAGCTTCACTGGCCAGAGGCTCTGGGCAGAAGTAGGACTTCCTTCTCTCAGGCTGCGCTGCCTACCCCCATATCTTGTATTGAGCATCACTAAAGCCTTTGTCTGCAAACCTGGGGTCACAGGCATTTTATGAAGTTTAATTTATTATTGATGGCTAATCTTTTATTTTAAGTAGGCTTCACACCCAGTGTGGAGCCCAGTGCAAGTCCCAAACTTACGACCCTGAGATCAAGACCTGAGCAGAAAGGGGTGACTGGGTGGCTCAGTTGGTTAAGCATCCAACTTTGGCTCGGGTCTGATCTCATCGTTCTCGAGTTCGACCTCTGCATCAGGCTCTGTGCTGATAGCTCAGAGCCTGGAGCCTACTTCAGATTCTGTCTCCCTCTTCTCTGACCCTCTCCAACTTACATTCTGTGTCTCTGTCTCTCAAAAATAAATAAACATTTGAAAAAAAAAAAAAAAAGACCTGAGCAGAGATCAAGAGTCGAATGCTTAACCAGCTGAGTCACCCAGGCACCCCTATGGCTGGTCTTTTGGATATATGGTTCTATGAGTTTTAAAAAATGTATTTGGAGCACCTGGCTGGCTCAGTAAGAGGAGCATGCAACTCTTGATCTCAGGGTCATGGGTTCAAGCCCCACATCTCTAGTAATCTAGAGATTACTAGACAAAAAAACTAAGCTTTAGGGTGTCTGGATGGCTCAATCAGTTCAGCGTCTGACTCTTGATCTCACCTCAGGTCTTGATCTCAGGGTCATGAATTTGGGCCCCATGTTGGGTTCCATGTTGGGTATGAAGCCTGCTTTAAAACGGTTTTATCCAGATAGATAGATAGATAGATATAAATAAATAAACAAACAAACAAACAAACAAATAAATAAAAAGTATCAGCTTTGCAGGCACCACCTAGTCCCATCACCTCCCAAACTCTAACCCTTTATTGTGAGCCCTGGGGGCTACTCTTTTTTTTTTTTTTAATATTTATTTATTTTTGAGAGAGTGCGTGCACCCGAGTGGTGGAGGGGCAGTGAGACAAGGAGACAGAATCTGAAGCAGGCTCTAGGCTCCGAGCTGTCAGCACAGAGCCCGATGTGGGGCTCAAACTCACGAACTGTGATATCATGACCTGAGCCGAAGTTGGACGCTTAACCAACTGAGCCACCCAGGCGTGGCGGCCACTCTTCTAAATGCATATGCACCTTACAAGAAATCTTCAAAGTCCATGCGGCTGGAGTGTAAAGGAGAAATAGACAATCCCACCAACTGTGTGTGGAGGCTCCAAGACCCCTTTCTCAGAACAGACCGGAAATGAGCAAGGACAGAGAAATCCAAGAAGCAGCATCCGATTTGACTGACGCCCACGTCCACGTCATAGGAGCAGAACACACTTGCCTTCCAAGTAGAACGTTTGTCGAGACAGGTCATATTCTGAGCCATAAAATCAACCTTAACAAGTTTAAAGGAGCTGAGGCCCTCTGCAGCATCTTTTTCTCACTAGACTGGAACAAACAAGAGGGAAATAATAGAAAGACAACAAGAAAATCTCCAAATATTCGGAAACAAAACAACATAGTTCTACATAACCACAGTCACAGAAGAAGATATTTTGAACTGAAAGTGATGGAATACACAAAAATCTGTGCACATTTATAGCATTAAGTGCCGGTGTTAGAAAAGCAATGGCTTGGGGGGCCAGGGGGGCTCAGCTGGTTAAGCGTCCAACCTCAGCTGAGGTCATGATCTCACCAATCGTGGGTTCAAGCCCCGTGTTGGGCTCTGTGCTGACAGCTCGGAGCCTGGAGCTGCTTCAGAATCTGCGTCTCCCTCTATCTCTGTGCCCCCCCTGCCCCTGCTCCCCCCTCTCAAAAACAATTGAACATTTAAATTTTTTTTAAAAAGCAATGACCTCACAGAACTAGAAAAACACCCCAAATTAAGCACAAAGCAAATAGAATGAAAGAAATCATAAAGACCAGAAATCAATGAAATTGAAAACAAAACAGATTATAGAAAAAAATCAATGAAACTGAAAGCTGGTTCTTTGAAAAGATTGACAAAATTAATAAATCTCTAGCAAGCGTGACCAGGAAAAAAATACACAGTTTACAGATATAAGGGATGAAAGAGATGTTGATAACAGAGACCGAAGAGGTATAAAAAGGATACTAAAGGAACATGATAAAACTCTAGGCCCTTAAATTTGAAAACTATCATGAAATGGACCCATTTCTTGGAAGAAAAAATACCCCATTCACTCAAGGAGAGACAGATAACCTGAACGGTCCCGTGCACGTTACTGAAACTGGCTGCATAGTCAAAGCTCATCCAACAAAGAAAACTCCAGGCCCAGATGTCTTTGCTGGCAAACGACTCCAACACTGAAGGGAGAGTTAACACCCATTCTACGGAACCTGTTACAAAAGAGAAAAGTGAATTAGCACTTTCTGGCTCAATTTACGAAACCAGCGTTACCTTAGTAACCAGACCAGACGGAAACAACTTAAGACAAGAGAACCAGAGACACAAAAATCCTTGACCGATATCACTGATAGCAGCGGGTCACCGAGAACAGGACCAGAGGCGGCTCATGCCCTGAAGGCTTGCTCAGGTTCGGAAGCCAACGCACGCGCTTCCCTATCAGCTGACCACAGAAGCGAAACCACACGATCATCTCAGCAAATGCAGTCAAGTATTTGAGAGACTGCTACACCTGTTCATGTTGATGCCTCTCAGAAAACTAAGAATAGAATTTCCTTAACCTCATGAGGAACCAAAACCCACAGCGACAAGCATACTTGCTGGTGAAAGAGCGAAAGCTTTCCCCGTAAGTCGGATGACAAGGCAAAGATGATATTGCTTTCACCATTTCTGAACGACATTGTATTCAAGTTCCAGGTAGTAAAATAAGGGGGAAGGAGGGAAAAAAGGAGGGAAGGAAGGGAGAGCATCCAGATAAGAAAGGGAGAAATAAAATTGTCTCTATTCATAAACAAGACAATTATCTATGTAGAAACTCTGAAAAAAACAAGCAAAAAAAAAAAATCCTTGCATTAATAGGGTTTAGCAACAATAAAAGACACAAAGGTAACACACAAAACCTGTATTTATACATGTTAGCAAGGAACAACTAGATATGGCAGTTTTAAGGGGAACCATTTACTAATCGTGCCAGAAGCCGTGAAATACTTAGTTGTGAATCTTACAAAAAAATGTGCTGAAAACAAGGTACTGATGAAAGACATCCAAGAATACCCCGGTCAGTGGGGAGGCGTACCTGATCCCGGTCAGTGGGGAGACGTACCTGATCCCGGTCAGTGGGGAGACGTACCTGATCCTGGTCAGTGGGGAGACGTACCTGATCCCGGTCAGTGAGGAGGCATACTATGTTCATAGACTGGGATACACAACCTCCTGCAGGTGTCAGTTTGCCCTAAATCGTTGTCTAGATTCAGCACAATCCCCATCAAATTCCCAGCAGGATTCTGTTTGTAGATCTGGAAAAGCTGATTTTATTTATTTATTTATTTAAATGTTTTGGGGCGCCTGGGTGGCTTAGTCGGTTAAGCGTCCGACTTTCGCTTAGGTCATGATCTCGCGATTCGTGGGTTCGAGTCCCGCGTCGGGCTCTGTGCTGACTGCCGGCTCAGAGCCTGGAGCCTGTTTCAGTCTGTGACTCCCTCTCTCTCTGACCCTCCCCTGCTCGCGCTGTCTCTCTCTCTCTCCTAGAAATAAATTTTAAAAAAACATTTAAAAAAATAAAATAAATGTTTTATTTATTTCTGAGAGAGACAGTGTGAGCAAAGGAGGGTCAGAGAGAGAGGGAGACACAGAGTCTGAAACAGGCTCCAGGCTCTGAGGTGTCAGCACAGAGCCCGACGTGGGGCTCAAACCCACGAACCATGAGATCACGACCTGAGCCGAAGTCACACACTTAACCGACTGAGCCACCCAGGCGCCCCATGGACAAGCTGATTTTAAAATCCAGACAGACAGACAGACAGACAGACAAAAGAATTGGAAAGCCAAAACAGTGTTGTGAAGGAACGAAGTTCAAGGGCTCGTAGAGCCTGATTTCATGACTTGCTGTAAAGCCAAAACGGTCAAGGCTGTGTGTTATTGCTGAAAGGAAGGACATACAGACAGAGGAAAGAAAAGACGATCAAGTGATTTTCTGACAAAAGTTCAAAAGCGAGCCAGTGGCAGGCAAGACTCACAGCTACGGGCGAGAAAAATAGCAAGAACCTCAACTCAGGTGCCCACAGAAGAACCACCTGAAACGTGCTGCTGGGAGAAGGGGGCGTCCAGCTGCAGAGCCTGGGAGACCATATTTTCACGTCACACATCTGCCTCTTTTTTCCTTTCTCAGCCTCCCAGGGTGGGGGGAGCCAGCAAGGGAAACTGAGGGGTTCCACGTGCATCAGATGGCCCACAGATGAATGCAGGTAGGTGGCCCACTCACGGCCCCTTTAGTGGCAGGGCTCCCAGGTAGGTGGCACTCTGATTTTAGTAGGTCTGTAAGGAAAGTTCTGGCTGAGGGGCGCCTGGGGGGCTCAGTGTTCAGGTCCTGATCTCATGGTTCATGAGCGTGAGCCCCGTGTCGGGCTCCGTGCTGACAGATTCTGTGTCTCCCTCCCTCTCTGCCCATCCCCCGCGTGTGGTCTGTCTCTCTCTCAAAAACAAATAAACACCAAAAATTTTTTAAAAATTCTGGCTCAAGTTCCTTCTCCATCTGCGTTCCCTCGGACAGCGCCGCCTCTGGCCGCCCCTGGCGCCGCACACGCCTGCTCTGCCCGCGCCTTCCCCACGCGGCCCTGGGGCGCGGCCTGGGCCCCCCACGCCCCCAGCGCCCTGGGCTGGCAGGCAGGGGTGACGGCCGGCGATGGCCTCAGAGCTCCCAGGAGGAGGGCCCAGGACCCAGCGAGCCTGCGGGGTCGGGGGTGGGGGTGCAGGCAGCGAGGTCTCTCATGTGGGGCTTTCTCTTCCGTGCGGAGGTGACTCGGGGAAGAGCCCCCTGAAGAGCGCAGACGGCGAGGAAAGCACTCGCACCTTCTCCCGTTATCTGAGCACCGGCTGGGGCCGCGGTGAGGAGGCGCTGGGCGTGGTTTGGGGCGTGGACGAGAGCACGGGGTGCAGGGCCACGGACCCCCGGACGTCCTGGGGCGCGAGAGGCTGGGGTCGCGTGAACGAGGGAAAGCCCGCGGGGGACGCCGGCGAGGAGTTGGGTCTCCCGGTGCCGGGTGGCCCGGCCTGAGGGGGACGCCCCCGGGGCGCACACGCCCCTCCGGCGCGTGCGAGACGCGGGGGCGCCTGGGGCCCGGCGGGACGGCGCTGGCGTCGGGGGGCCGCCCGCCCCGAGGGGTGGCCCGGCTGACCTTCCGTCCGCGTCGGTTTCTCCCCGCGCAGACCCGCGGCGCCCGGAGCCAGTCAGCGCGCTTAGCTCCTACCTCGCGGGCCCTGGCGCTCGTCCGCCTTCTCGCCTCCCGGGGCTCAAAAGCCCCAGCCCGGGCGCCCCTCCGAGCGGCCGGGGCGGGGCGGGCCCGGGGGCGGGGCTCCCGGGTCACGCCCCGGCTCTGTCCCCGGTGCTGAGCCCGCCCGGGCGCGGGGGGCAGGGGCGCCATGGGGAACCGCAGCGCCGCGGGCGCGGACGCGCTGCTGCGGGCGCGCGGGACGGGGCCGGCCGGCGGCGCGGGGCCTCTCGGCGCGGCGGCCGCGCTGGCGGGGGGCGCGCTGCTCATCGGCGCGGTGCTCGCGGGGAACGCGCTCGTGTGCGCGAGCGTGGCGGCCGAGCGCGCCCTGCAGACGCCCACCAACTACTTCGTCGTGAGCCTGGCGGCCGCCGACCTGCTGCTGGCCCTGCTGGTGCTGCCGCTCTTCGTCTACTCCGAGGTGAGCGGCCGGCCCGCCGCGCCGAGGGCCCAGGGCGACCCGGCTGCTCCGCTTTCGGGAACCCGGAGCCTGGTCCCGGACAAGCGGAGCCTCTGCCCCCCCCCCCGCCCCCATCTCGCTGTCCCCTTGCCTGCTTTGCCGACTGCCCGCCCTCCCTCCGCTGTGCCTCTCTTCTCCTCTCCCTGTTTTGGGGTCCGCTACCCAAGAGATGCCTTCGTCCTTCAAGCCAGGGGCCTCGGAAACAGGTGACACTGGCAGTCCAGCCCCCCGCCCCCCCAGCTGGGCTCCATTCCCCAGGGGAGCCAGATGGAAAGGCAGGTTCATGTTCCGTCCCTCTGGCTCTCCCGGGGGCACAGAGACACGTACACATCACTGCACAAAGCCACAGCCACGTGTGACCAGGGACACGCACACGAGAGCACAAGGGAAGGAGACCCTCGCTCACACACACGCTCTGCCCACAGCAGGAGGGCACTCAGCTGCTAGCAGGTGAGGGGAGCGAGCCAGGCTGGAGGGAGGGGAGGCCCCGACCTGACAGCAGGGGCGGCTCGGGGCTCCAGAGCCCGCCAGGAACCAGGGCGCAGAAGCCCCGATCTGGGTCCCCCTGGGTGCCAGCCCCGTCTGCTCTGAGGGTGGGGCAGAGAAAAGCTGCTTAGGGCTGGGCCGGGGACCCGGTGTTCCGGGCAGTGGGGCAGGGGAGGCTCACATTGTCTAAGGTGGACACGGTGAGCGCGGGCAGGGCTGGACAAGGGCACCCATGCCTGCCCCTCCCCCGCAGCCACAGACAGACGTCACTGACCGACAGCTCTAAGCTCCTAATCGTCCCGAATCAGCAGGAGGGGATTTAGAAGAGGGGTGGTTGTCCGCTCCTTTGCCCTTGGTGGGGTACTGGGTCCAGTGCAGGACCTTTATATCTTCCTAAAGATCTTTTTTAATGTTTATTTTTGAAAGAGAGCGCGCACATGCGTGGAAGCAGGGGAGAGGCAGAGAGAGAGGGAGGTACGGAATCGGAAGCAGGTTCGAGAGCCCGACTCGGGGCTCAAACTCACAAGCTGGGAGATCACGACTTGAGCCAAAGTCGGACGCCCACCCGACTGAGCCACCCAGGCGCCCCAAGGAGACTTTATATCTTTTAGCTCATTTATCCTCAGGGCGATTCCATGGACGTTCTCTTCAGCCTCCTTTACAGATGAGGGGACAAAAGTGAGGTGACATGTCGAGTCCCAGAGCAGTAAGAGAATTTAACCAGACAGGCAGACTCTCAGTCATCCTGTGGGGAGGAAATGGGGGCGGGGGCTTCGCGCTCCAGGGCAGCAGGATCCCTGGGAGTACCCCCACCCTGGGCTCTCAAGCACCTCAGCTCACCTAGTCTCCCCCAGGCCTTTCTCAGTTTTAACCGGACTTGGGGGGAGTTGGGGGGGGGGTGGCACCCTCTCCAGCTCAGCGGTGAAGACTGCCAGGCCTGTGGACCTCTGGCTCCTTCCCGCTCCCCTCTGAAATTCAGACCCCGCTCCCCCAAAAGGTGGGGGTCAGAAAGAGCACGGGTGCAGGTGGCTGGGAGGGCTGCTGGCCCCAGGCCACTGCGGGAAGAACGTCAGCGGGTCTTGCGTCTGTCGTTGCCCGGGGGCCCCTTCCCTCTGCAGGTCCAGGGCGGCGTGTGGCTGTTCGGCCCTGGTCTCTGCGATGCGCTCATGGCGATGGACGTCATGCTGTGCACCGCCTCCATCTTCAACCTGTGCGCCATCAGCGTGGACAGGTGAGTCCGCAGCAGCCCGGCCTCCCGCCCCCTCCCGGCCCGGCCGCTGGCGCGAGCGCCCCCTGCCGGTGCCGGCCGCCCTCACCGCGGCTCGCCCCGCCCCGCCCCGCCCCAGGTTCGTGGCCGTGACCGTGCCGCTGAGCTACAACCGCCAGGGCGCCGGCGGGCGTCAGCTGCTGCTCATCGGCGCCACGTGGCTGCTGTCCGCGGCGGTGGCGGCGCCCGTGCTGTGCGGCCTCAACAACCCGCGCGGCCGCGACCCCGCCGTGTGCCGCCTGGAGAACCGCGACTACGTGGTCTACTCCTCCGTGTGCTCGTTCTTCCTGCCCTGCCCGCTCATGCTGCTGCTCTACTGGGCCACGTTCCGGGGCCTGCGGCGCTGGGAGGCAGCTCGCCAGGCCAAGCTGCACTGCCGGGCGCCACGTCGGCCCAGCGGCCCCGGCCCCCCGCCCCCCGAGGTCGGCGAGATCCCCGAGGCCGGCAGGCCACAGGACGCCGTCCCAGCCGAGCCCCCGCTGCAGGCGCCCAGGAGGAGGCGCGCCAAGATCACCGGCAGGGAGCGCAAGGCCATGAGGGTCCTGCCGGTGGTGGTCGGTGGGTACCTGCCCTGTGGTCGTGGGCGGAGTGGAAGGAAGCGGTGCCCCAGGTGGGAGGCGGTGCCCAGGGCGGACCGGGACCCTGGTTCACCGCGCCCTCCGCCCGTCCCCAGGGGCCTTCCTGGTGTGCTGGACTCCCTTCTTTGTGGTGCACATCACCCGGGCACTGTGTCCTACCTGCGCGGTGCCCCCGAGGCTGGTCAGCGCGGTCACCTGGCTGGGCTACGTCAACAGCGCCCTCAACCCTGTCATCTACACCATCTTCAACGCGGAGTTCCGCACCGTCTTCCGCAAGGCCCTGCGCCTCTGCTGCTGAGAACGCCTGCCGAGCTCCCACAGCGTCCTCTGCGAGGACCTGATCGGAGGAGGACCCGGCCGTGCCTCCGGGGGCAGGACCCCAGCAAGGGAGGGGGCGGTTTTGTACGACTAAGATTAAACAAATTCCTCCCTAAACACCTGCTGGGGGCTGGGGAGGGTGGTGATGGGGGTGACAGGGTGTGGGAGAGGGAACCCAGACCCTCACAGAGCCAGCCAGGTCAGTCAGCCCCTCCTTTCTGAGGAACCCCAGAGAACAGACCCCGCCAAGCTGGCTCTTGACTCAGGGTCAGGTGGGA
The DNA here is from genome assembly GCF_003009895.1 of Hyaena hyaena. NCBI lineage: Eukaryota > Metazoa > Chordata > Mammalia > Carnivora > Hyaenidae > Hyaena > Hyaena hyaena. The sequence goes on along the minus strand of NW_024081623.1, from coordinate 279,505 downwards.
GGGATGCCAGCTCAGCCCCTAGGGTGGGCAGGGAGGCTCCAGAAAGGCCCATTCACAGTTGGCCAAAGAGAAGCTTCCAGAACCAGAGCAGCCCTTACTTGGGCTCTGCTAGTGGGGCTTCCCAGGGGCTCACCCATGGTGGCTCACACCCTCCTCCCAAAGGTTCCCTCCCTGACACACCATGGCACCAGCTGCCCCCCCACCCCCAGCGGGACAGTGTGGACAGCAGTCCTGAAGGGGAGATGTCCTGGGCCTGAGCCCGGCGGTTACTGAGAGCTTCCCCGGCAGGAGGGCAGCTGCAGGGCCCATCAGCAGCCGGGCCCCTGCTTCCCCAAGGACCAGCCAAGCGTCCGCGGTCCGTGCAGACTCAGCAGAGCCGGCCTTGCCGGCCATCCCGGCGGCGGCCCCCAGGCCAGAGCACCGCTCCCTACCAACTCCCAACTTTGAGGATGTCCAGAGTCACAAGGAGATGGGCCCGGGGGCCGGGTGGGTGGCCCACCGAGGCAGCCTCCCTCAATCCTCTGCCTTGAGGCTGCCCACGAGGTAGCCAGGCCCCGGGCAGGGGACCCAGGAGGAGGCACTTGGCCGGAGGCAGGGCAGAGCCCCCCAGCTGCCCCCCCGTGCTCCCCTGCTCACAGCAAGGCCCCTGTTCCTAGGAGGGAGGCGGCAGCTCTGAGTCCCTCCAACCAGGGGCAGCTCAGCCTGGACTTCATCTCGACTCTCCCAGTCCTGGGGCTGCTATTCCCGTGTCGGGGATGCTAGGAACGCTGGGGACGCCGTCTGTGTTCGTGGCATGAGGTTTTCTTGCGAACCAGAGAAATGATGGGCTGTGAGGCTGGGAGACCCCTCAGCACGTTACAATCTTCTGTGGACAGAGGGGCACCACCCCTTCCCTCCTGCTCAGTCTCAGTGGGAATGGGGAGAGGGGCACCTGGTGGTCCCTGGCTCAGGTGCTGCTGGAGTTTCTGGTACCTTCGTGTCCATGAAGCATGAGGACGGCCGCAGCAGACACCCCGAGGCTCCCCGCAGGGAGGGGCCCCCGATGGCATGGCTGAGCTCCTGCCCTGGCTGACTGTCCCAGGCACAGACACCTGCTCCACACTGGCCTGGGCTCCCTCCTGGGGTCCCAGACTCCGAGGCAGAGACGGGGGAGGAGCCGCCGGGGCCCTCGGGCTGAAGGCAGGGTCAGAGCCAGGGCCCCGCGGGCCCCTCCTGCTGCCTTCACCTGTGCCTGAGGAGTGGGCCATCAGAGGACAGGGCCAGCAGCTCCCCGCTGGGGACCCCCACCCGGGCTCCTCCTCACCACCTGTGTGCAGGCTGCCTGACCTACAGAGCTGCGCCTGCCCTCGGCGACAGAGCTGGGCATGGGCTGGGAGCCACTGGGGACCCGCCCCACCCCCACCGGCCCTGTGGGCAGAGTCCGCAGCTCCCAACAGGGAAGGACGAGGTGGGCACGGGGGACGGGGGGACAAGTGGAGCCCACAGACGGCCTGGCTGACTGGGAGGCCCCCGGAGGCGCCTGCCACGCAGCTCCCTCAGCCGCACCCACTGACACCAAGGGTTGTCCCAGCCTGCCGCGCCCTGAACGGCCTGGCCTGTGCCAGCCACTAGCTGACAGAGGCCGGCCCCTTGCCTGTCCCTTGAGGCTGGAGATGTCCTCAGAAGCCCTGACATGGAACTCTGAAGACCAGCAACAGAGCCTGAGCCCTCAAGGGCAATTTCTAGAAGCCATCCCCCCCAAGAGGGCTAAGTAAAGAACACTCCACAGGCCTAGAAATGATACACTTGAAAACGTGCAGTCCCAAGGCGTGAGCCGCCCCCACAGCAGGGCACACGGCAGTCTTTCCAGGGCAGATGGACTGGCTTTCTTAGCGTCTGCAGGTTTGAGGGGCTGCTTCCCAATCCCTTCTGCTAAGGCTGACATGTCCCCGGGCCTCCTTTCCTGCCATGTCGACGCTTAGCAAACCCAGAGAGGCAGGGCCACAGCCAGGAGCTGAGATGCACCCCCTACCCACCACGTTCTGCCTGCAGCAGTGTGCGCCTCTGACGAATGTGCCCAGTGGGGGGCAGTCTGGGGTGCCTCTTGGGGCCAGGGTCAAATCCCACCACGCTCACCACGTCCTCGGCCTGGGGCACATGTCCAGATTCCTCGGCCTTCATCTCCCTGAGCGGTGCCAGCAAAGGCCGGAAGATGAAATTCAGTGACTCAAGTACATGCTAAACTCAGTAAAAGAAAATCCAAATACACCAGCTTGGTCCGTAGAGGTCATGAGGGCAGACGCAGGGGCGGCTTTCGGGAGCAGGGCCTTGATGGGTGCCTCGAGAGCAGCCAGGCTGGGGTCTGTTGCGAGGCCAGGGCCAGGCCCACCCCATCCCAGGGGAGCCTCTGGGAGCCAGACTCGGCTCGGGAGACACAGCAGCACCTCCGGGACCCCCCTGCTCACACCCCTTTCCTATCAGAACTTTGGCTGCCTCCTCAGCTCATTCTGGAGCCACCATCCCCAAAGCCAAGTCTCCAGGGTGCTACAGCCTTGGGAGAACTTTATGGAAGTAGGAGCTCAGGAAGAATCAGGGCTGGGGGAACTCTCCCCAACCCACAGGGGTGTAAACATGCAGAGTTCCCAGAAACAGCATTCAGAGATGAGCAAGAGAATCCAGGGAAGTGTGCAAACATTTTAGCGCCCAGGCGTTGTGGTGGCAGCACACTCAGGGCACGTCTCCAGCGGGGGTGGGCCTTCACCATCTCTCCCCAGCACAGTGGAGCCCCCAAGCCTCTGAAGTGCAGAGAAAACGACGACGGCAGGCCAAGGGCTCCAGAGCTATGAGGGCACTTCTGGAAACCTACAGAATCTTCCAGAACATGGGCAACTAACCGTTCTTCGGCACCACTCTTGGTCAGCAGGGGACGGCAGGTCTCATCTCCAGAGCCGGCCAAGGGCTCTGGGCGCCGACCCCTCCCTGGCCCCCTGTGCCCTCTGCCACTCAGTGCAGGCAGGGAGATGCAGGGCGGTCAGGGCTCTCGGGGGACAACCTCGTGCTAGAGAGAAGGAAGGCCGTGGCGGCCATGAGGCAAGTCTGGGGCCCTATCACCTGAGACTGGACTGGAGGCTCCCAGTAGGCAGCCAGCGGCCACCCACTTGCTGGTCCACACCCTTGGGAGCTGTGACCTCCAAGCCGCACGTCAGGATATACGAAGCTGGGGCCCAGCCGCCTCTGGGGCGTCTGGGAAGTTGGAGCTGGAGTCTCCCGTCCCAGTGGGGCAGACACATCCGCTTTATTGACAGACACATGTTCTGTACACGCGTGTTACAGCACATGACACACCCAAGGGGAAGACCAGGGGATAAAAAAGAGCACCGTGAGAAGGCGCCAAGGGCCCGGGGCCGGCGTCCAGCTGCTGCCCGACCTCCCTTGGGGCTTCCGGGAGGCAGGAGCTCGTTTCCAAGGGCACAAGTCACATAAAGTGTGTTAACAACTTGACCAGCAAGTGTTTTTACCTTCTCAACATCCTCCAAAGTCCCCGACCTGCGGCAGCCCCGCGGCACCGTGGAGAGGGGACCCGGGGACCCTCACACGGTGACTTTCTCCATCACGCTGTCAGTGACGTGGACTTGGTCCGCCTGGACGGTGACAGCCGCCGACTGGCCACACACGTGCTGGTGGTCCTTCCAGTCCTGAAAGGAAGGGCAAGCCCCGCGTGACCTCAGCGTGGCCTGGGGAGCAGAGCCCGGGGCAGGGGCGTCCCTTTCAAAGCCCACCCCCACGTGGGAGGGGCCGCTCAGATGGCAGACGACCAGGGTGAGCCCCACATACATGGACACCCTGAGGCGCGCCTGCGCTCTGATCCCTGTGCTGCCTTTCCGAGATACAAAGAAAAGACACAGTCGTCCACGCAAGGGAATATTCGAACCGGTGCCGTGGCCCACAGGGTTACTTACAAACGAAAAGACAAAGCTGGGGCCAGCCTCGTGTCTGCAGAAGGGTCTGATGGCTGTGGCCCACGAGAAGGTCGGGGACAGGGCGGGTGCGCTGCGGAAGACAGCAGCTCCTCGTGAGGGGGAGCCCCCAAGTCCCTGGCCAGGCGGGTGCTGCTACCAGCCTCCGGGCAGGGGGAGACAGGGCCGAGCCCGGGCGAGGCTGGAGCCTGTCCTGCAGGCAGTGAGGAGCCACCGCCCAGCCCGGCCTGGGCTCCGCACGAGGCCCGCGCCCAGGACGAACAAGGGCTGTTAGTCAAAACGGACGTGGCCCTCGACAGGAGGGGAGGGGAGGGCCTGGTCAAGAAGTGACGTGATACGGGCGACTGTGAACACACGCTCGCAGAAGCAAGTGCTCGCGGGTGCTTTCGGGATGGCAGGGGCCCAGCCGGCCGCCTCTGCGCTGGCCTGCGTTTCCTCTTTTCTACAAGCGCCCCCTACCGTCACAATAAAATAGTAAAATCTGAAATAACTCTATCCAAAGAACGAAAGCCTACCTGGAAACGACCTACGAACCAGCCCTGAGAATGCAGGTGGCCTCCCCCCACACGGGACCGCGAGCTCGGAAGGCGTCACAGTGGCAAACACAACAGCGAGAATCATATGCATCTTAGGGACGAGAGGGCAGCGCGAGTTCTGACATGACACCCACAGTGTGATCCCCGTGAAAACTTTTTTGATAAACTGACTTCACCAACATTAAAGGCTTTCACCCTGCAAACACCACTCAGAAAGCAACAGACAAGTCACAGATGGAGAGAGGAACTACCTGCAAATCTCGTATCTGACGAAGGGCCTGTGTCCAGGGTGTGCTCAGAACCCTCTACTCCGTAAGAGAAACCACCCAATTCAAACGTCAGCAGAAGATCTGAACATTTTCCCAAGAGAGACAGAGGACTGCCCACTACGTGACTGAGAAGATGCCCGTATGACTGGTCATTACAGGAATGGCAGTCAGTACCTGATGGTCACCTACGGCCCGCTGGACCATGCCACGTGCTGGCGGGGGAGGGGCAGCACCTGCAGCCACTTGGGAAAGCGGTTTGGAACTTTCTCAGCAAAGCCATACACAAACTGACTGCATGACCCATACGCCCACGTTGAGGTCCCAGCCCAGACAGGTGAGGAGACGTCTGCCCAGGAAGGGGCGAAAACGCGGGAGAGGATGTCCAGAGGGAGCAGGAGAAAAGGAGTGAAGCCCGGGCTCATGCCCTGGAGTGGATGAGCCCCAAAGACGTGCCCTCGAAAGAAGCCAGGTGCCCGAGGCCACACGTCACAGCACTTGCTGCGCCACACACCCAGGAGAGGCAAACACAGGAAAGGAAGTACACTGTGGTTCTCGGTGGCTGGGGGGAGGGGGGGCCGCGGGGTCCTTTGGGGGTGACGGATGGTACCACAGCTGAACTGTGATGCTGGTGCTACAAGCACTAAAAATCACCAGATTAAACCCTGAATATGGGCAAATGTCGCAGAGGCCGTGCATACCCAGCACACACGACGCAGAGAGGAGACCAGGTCTGCGGCTTAAGACCCACAACAGTCACGGCCTCCTTCGCCCCACAGCACTGACCTCCCGCCCACGCCTTCCCAGGAGCAGAGGGAGGAGGAGGCCGTTCCCGACGGGACTGCCGGTCCCCGTGAGGCCCCCGGGCCTGTCTCCATACACCCTGCCCGGTGTCCACTTTGGGTCCAACATGGGAATTACCGTTTTTGAAATTCATTTTATATCAATTTACAGAAATAAAACCAAAGCCTGTCTTTCTCAACACAACATGTCGAAGGAGGACAAAGCTAACCTGGAAATTTAACCCGCCGGCCTCACAAAGTGACCCCCCAGGCTGCAGTCTGCATTCAGACAGAATCTGATCTGAAATGATTCCATCAAGAAGCAAACCCACGCGGCCTCCATGTGGCGGCTCCGAGTCAAGGCAGACGCGGGAAGCAAGGCCTAAGGCTGGCCAGATCGCAGTACCAGCCGGGAGCCCGCCACCCTCCCTGGCCACCCTGTGCCCAGCTCCTCCTGCACAGCCCCGGGCACGGGCTACTGTTGCCCTGAAGCTCGAACAACCCCGGATGCCCCCTCCTCGGTGCAAACGCCTGCTGACAGCCACAGGGAAATGCAGACTCCGACCCCCAGATCCCTAGCACCTACGGGCAGAGGGGCCAACACGCCAGGGGCTGCCAGCACACCTGGGAGGCAGGTCATGCCCCACGGACACACCTACAAGGCCAGCAAGCCCTTGGGTGCAAAATGGTCTCGCACACCCTCCCGGGGCCCCTTCCTCACCTGCCATGTGCTCAGGGCCCAGCGGGAAGCCCTCCGGCACCTGCAGATCCGGTGGAATATGATGTGCACATGGGCCCTGACCATCACCCCCACCCGCCTCCGCCTGCCATCTGCTACTCCTGCTCCAGAAATGCGGGGGACAGAGGCTCCATTCAGCCACCAAGTGGTGAATCCCATGGTGGGGACAGTGGTGTCCGCAGGCGCACATCTACCTCCTAAAGGCAGCATGAGGCCATGCTAAGGGCTCCATTCAGCCACTATTTATCCATGAAACACACTGCCCTTCTCAACTCTGCTGAGTTTCAAAACAGCACCAAGAGGAGAGAGTGACAGCCCAGGGCTGCTGGGCCACGTGCCGCCTTGCTGGGTGTCAGCGGAGGAAGTTAGGGACACCTGAACTGGCTAGTACCAGGACTCCAGAAAACAGCTGCGGACAGAAGGGAGACAGACAGACAGACAGACACACACACACACACACACACACACACACACACACACACTCTGGCTTCTGTGGCCATCAAGTGCCGGACGGGGCAGGCCTCGGGCCACTGCACTGGCACTCTCAGGGCCTGGCTTCTTTGGGGCTCTGGTGGAGCCTGCAGACGCTTGCAAGAGGCTCAGGCGGGGAGACAGGGCGCAGGGGGCAGACTGCACCTGGGTGGGTGAGGGGGGTGCGGCAGACTCTCTTGGCGGGTAGGGGGACGGGGCGGCAGGGGAGAAGTTTGCGGGGGGTGGGGACCTGGCACAGGGGGCACATGTGCAGGGGTCAGGGAAGCAGGGGGGACGTTTGCAAGGGGACTTGATGGCAGGGGGCACGTGCGCGGGGAGGGCAGAGGGGCCACATGTGCAGGGGGCGGGGCGGCAGGGGAGCCACACGCAGGGACGGCAGCAGGGCACCAGGCCGGGGGCAGGGACGCACCTTGCGCTGGCAGAAGGTCGAGCAGTAGTTGACTTTGTGACAGCCGGTGCACTCGCTCAGGGCTTCTCGGCCGCAGTTGACACAAGACTGCTGCAAGAAGGGACACGGGCCGTCAGTGTCTTGGGGACGCCTCCCCGTCACCCCCTGAACCGGCTCCCTTTCTTCCTAAAACAGTCCAGGCTCACCCGGGGAGAGGAGTGCGCACGGAGGCACAGGAATGTCCCCAGAGGCTGAGGAGGCTCCTTTCTGCCAAGTAAGCAGCCGAGTCCAAACCCAGGAATGACAGCCTCCCGCTGAGCCGCCCAGATCCATGTCACCGGCTGCCACACATCCACAGCCCCCACCCCAGCCCGGCGGTCCCTGTGGCTTCAGAGAAACACACACTTTGTGTACCTTCCCTGAAGTTCCCCAAGTGTGGCTTTTCCTTGAACTGCCCGAGGACGGCTCTTGGGGCATGACCCGCCCACTGCAGCATGCAACTGTGACTGCCCCGGCCACCCCAAAGCAGGGAGCTGCGCCAGGCCTAGGCTGGGGCATGGGGTCCACGCAGGCCAGAGAGCGCGAGCACGACCCAATGCTGACCGCAGCGACAGCCTGTGCAGACGGGTCAGCGGGCCAGGGTGTGACCGCACGCGCTTAAGTCTGACTCCTTATGGAAGAGTCCAGGCTCCGTGTGGACGCACACCACCTGGAAGTCGTGTCCGGGTTCTATTTGAACTTCAGCTTCCTTCTTTGCCGGACGTGATCACATTTAGCGCTCTCATATTTCCCCGAGTGTGCTCGGCCACTTCCAGTACAGGAGCGTCCGCCGGAATCAGACACTCGGTGCCCCTGCCTCTGCTTTACGAGACCCAGTACTTGAGGAAAGAGACACAAGGGAGTCTATGGCCTCATATGGAAATGTCCCCAGGGAGAGGGAAGGCTTCACAGGGAGAGGAAGCAGGGGTGCGGGGGGGGGGCGGGTGAGGGATGCCACAGACAAAAAGCCTGTGGGGCACGGGGCTCCCCGGGACGGCACTTGCGTACAGTGGGCTCCTATGCTGGGGGAGCCTTCCTCCGTGCCCTCGGACTACACAGGGAGGAGGAAGGAGGGGTCTGAATCCTGAGACTTCCGTCCCTGGGGCCAGAGCAGGCACTCGCCTGGACCCCCTGTGTTTGCGCTCCCAGCACCCAGCAGTGCAGGTGGGGTGCAGTGACCCTGTGACCTGAATCAAAACGTCGGAAGGAAGAGACGGAATAGAGTGGCGCCTCCATCATGTGTCCGTGCCTTCAGGTCCTCAGCCCCTCCGGGAGATATAGTTTTAAGTTTATTTTGAGAGAAAGAGAGAGAGAGAGAATGCACGCACGCGCGCACATGAGCCAGGGGAGGGGGGAGAGAAAGAGAATCCTAAGCAGGCTCCGTGTTATCAGTAGAGAGCCCGACGTGGTGCTTGATCCCACAGACTGTGAGATCACAATCTGAGCTGAAATCAAGAGTCAGACGCTTAACCCACTGAGCTACCCAGGCCCCCCTGAGAAAATTATTTTTTCACTAGAAGTTAACTTGTGGTTCAGACCAGAGTGAAACACGCCAGCGTGAACTCCTGTCTGCTCGAGGTCCAGACACCCACAGGCGCAGAAAGCCCGAGAGCTGTGTGCACACACGGCTCCACTGTCAGCCGAGAGGACGCCCCAGCGGCAGGGAGCACGCCAGCCCCCAGAACGTGGCTCCCGAGACGTCCTCCGGGGAAGGAGCCGGGGCTCCTGGAGAAACAGCCGGTCCCAGGCCTGGGGCAGGAGGTGCCAGGAAGGACGTGCCCCCCAGCAAGTGCACGGGGGGGAGTCTGCCAGAGGGACACGGGAGCCAGAGGAGAGCTCCCAACGGGCAGAGAGGCCCACGTGTGAGCAACATAAGGCTCCGGGCCTAGGGCATAACCCAGAGAATAAAACACATAGAAACAAGCCCATCCCAAGTCAGACACATAGATAAAGGACAAATCCCCAATGCAGAATTCCAAAAATATACCCAGATTCCTGCACCCCCATCTGGGAGGAGGCAGCCCCACCCCCACCCTGGGGTGGACAAGCTCGGTGACTCGGTGTGCAAAGGGGAAAGTCACTTTTACAGAGGACAAACCTCTGAGCCTGTACCCTGGGTGTTGGGCCCCTAGGGTTATATCCGGTCATGGGGGTGGGGCCCCCGTCAGGGGACTGGTGTCCCGTGAAGAAAGACACCAGAGAGCACTCTCGGCCCATGTGAGGTCTGCAGTCAGGAAGAGGCCACACAGGGACCCGACCCTGGGACCCTGCCCCACCCTGATTCCAGCCCCTGGCTAGCTGGTGACCCCACCCCACTGCCCGCGGGCATTCCTCTTCCACTGGTGCACCCGGGTGCCATGCTACACGCACCTCTTAACAAATGAGCGCGGGAGAGCAGTGGGGTGGCTGACACAGGCCGGGGAGGGGCCCCCACAGCCACCCCAAGCCAGACACTGCACACCGTGGCCTGGACAGGGAAGGGCATCTGCTCTTCGACCCCGTTTGATCTCTGCTGAGCCAATAACATACAAATGCAAACAGCTCATGATGGAAACTTGAAAAATACCCTGAACAGTCTCAGCTGGCCTAGATCTGATTTTCTGTTTAAATTCCAAACAAAACGTCTAAGCGGGCAGTAGAAGGCCTTCCTCCCTCTGCTGCAGACACCTGGCTTCTCGCTCTAGGAGCTCACGAGGCCAGCGGACACACCTCTTCCTGATTCCCACGGCCTTCCTGGTTCGCGCCCTGTCCAGGCCCCCAGCACTGGGGGGGCCCTGGGAGGCGCTACAGCGTCCGGCCCCCCAGAGCCGAATGTGTCCCCACACTGCAATCAAACAGGAGGACCACATGCAAATGACAGAACTCTGACGCCGCAGAAACTTCTCCCGTGTTCCGCAGGCAGGGGCTCTGGGGGAGGAAATGGGTTTTCACACTGGCTGATGTCAAACACTCGCGCCACACCAGGTGCCGAGACAGAAGCCCCCCCCGCCCCCCCCCGCATCAATGGGGCTCTTTCCCCCAGGGGCTGCTGTACCCCCCTAAGCCGCTTCCCGTGACTGGGAGTGCTCTGGGCCTTCCGCCCTTCTGAACCTCTCCTGACCCCATGAGGTCCCCAGAGAGCGGGCCCTCCATAGTGTCACGCAAGCGTGAAGACCCCTCACTTCACAAGAGCCCAGGGTCCAGTGGTGTGGCCATCACAGGAAACCCCCCGTATGGAGCCTCGGTCTGCAAGTGCACGTGATGTCACCAGGCTACCGAGGGAGCAGGGCCCGTGTCTCGAGTGCAAAGCTGAGCCTCCTGCCCAGCCGGCCCTTCTATCTGACAGGAACCCTGTGTTCACAGGGAAGGAGGCCCAGGAGCCCTGGCCAGACTCGGGGGAGCCGCACGGAGCACAGGCGGAGCACGACAGCGTCCCCAGTCTCTGAAGCACAGAGCCGCCATCTGCCAACCACCAGGGCTGGGGCGCCGACCAGGTCCCTGGCTGGAAACCCACAATTCGGCGACCATCTAAATAAGAACACAAACGTCTGTTTCCAGCTTCTGCGTACACACTCAACTAGAAAGACACAGACGCCCCCTCGATCCTGCAGGACGGCTGTGCAGAGACAGGCCTCCTCCCCACAGGGACGCTGCTGACAGGCAGACGGACCAGCCCCACAGCTGGCAGCTTCCCTGTGCACGGGCAACAGGACACAGCGGGGGGCGGGTACCCCAGAGCCTGCCTTCACGCTTCAGATTCCCTCCCCAGACTCCTCCTAATTCTCAGGGACACACACCAGGAACATGTCTTAACAAGTAACCCAGTGAATAACCTTAAGTTTTACAATGATGTTGATTTTTCAAAATTTTTTATGTTTTTATTATTTCTGAGAGAGAGAGACAGAGCATGAGCATGAGCAGAGGAGGGACACAGAGAGAGGGAGATACAGAATCTGAAACAGGCTTCAGGCTCTGAGCTGTCAGCACAGAGCCCAACGCGGGGCTCAAACCCATGAACCGTGAGGTCATGACCTGAGCCGAAGTCGGATGCTTAACCAACTGAGCCACCCAGGCGCCCCTACAATGACATGGATTTTTTAAATGTGATTTTTCTAAGGAAACAAATCACCAATTTGAAAATGGACAAAAAGGGCACCTATATGGCTCGGTCAAGTGACTGTCCAGCTCTCAATCCTGGTCAGGTCATGATCCTAGGGTTGTGGGATCGAGCCCCGTGTCTCAGTGTGGAGCCCTGTTTAAGATTCTCTATCTCCCTCTCTCTGCCCCTCCTCCACCTGTGTGTGCGTGCACACACGCTCTCTCAAAAAAATAAAATAAAATAAAAATAAAAATAAAAATAAAAAGTAAAAACAAATAAAAATGGGCAAAGGGTCTGAAGAGACACTGCCCCAAAACGGCCCGGGACACAGAGCTCAGCGCCATTGGTCAGGGAGGAAAAGCAAATCTGAGCCACAGCCAGACCCCACGTCGCACCGACCAGCAGGCCAGAGTCTCACGACTACCCGCAATGCCAAGCAGTCAATGTACACGTGCTAGTTACCTGGAAGGGAGCAGACAGAGAGACAGCGCGTTACAAACACTTCTACGAACAGTGACTGAAGACCTTCCAAACTGAATCAAAACCAGCGTTCAGACGGACCACCACTCACCCTGCCCTGTCACTTTCTGCCTTGCTAACGGGAGGGCCCGCCCCCCACAGGGCGAGCCAGTCCCTGGAGGCCACACCCCCGCGCCCTCCTCCGGCGCCAGCACACACCGCCGCACACCTGCCAGGGACACCTGGGAGCGGGGGTCAGACCAGCCCATAGCCAGCAGACACCACCGCACACCTGCCCAGGTCACCTGGGGGGGGGGGGCCAGACCTGCCCACAGCCAGCACACACCACCGCACACCTGCCTGGGCCACCTGGGGTCAGCCCCCTCCCCCACAGCCAGCACACACCACCACACACCTGCTCAGGTCACCTGGGGGGGTCAGACCCCCCCCACAGCCAGCACACACCACCGCACACCTGCCCGGGTCACCTGGGGGGGCCAGCCCCCCCCACAGCCAGCACACACCACCGCACACCTGCCTGGGCCACCTGGGGTCAGCCCCCTCCCCCACAGCCAGCACACACCACCTCACACCTGCCCGGGCCACCTGGGGTCAGCCCCCCCGCCCCCCAGCCAGCACATACCACCGCACACCTGTCTGGGCCACCTGGGGGGGTCAGTCCCCCCCACAGCCAGCACACACCACCGCACACCAGCCCGGGTCACCTGGGGGGGTCAGCCCCCCCCCCACAGCCAGCACACACCACCGCACACCTGCCCGGGCCACCTGGGGGGGTCAGTCCCCCCCACAGCCAGCACACACCACCGCACACCTGCCCGGGCCACCTGGGGTCAGCCCCGCCCCCCAGGCAGCGACAGCCCCGAGGCCCCCGAGCCGGCTCACCCTGCCCAGTTCCATCTCCCGACCCACATGCTTCCCCATGTGGCCGTGGCTGGTGCAGGATGCGGGGTGCGGGGTGGCACGCGCGCCTCCTGTTTCCCGGAGCTGTGAGCGCTCCCTTCTTCCTGGATTCAGGCGCCCCGACCACTGCACACCCCGGGCCTGCGTCATCAGCAAACCCACCGAGCGTAAGAGGCATCACGGCCACACTGCTGAGCAGCAGAGGCGGGGACCGAGCCGTCCTGGTGGCTGCCTGAAGGCGACATCCCTCCCAACGTGCTTCCCAAAGGACAGGTGACCCACAGGCGTCTCCACAGACACAATGAGCGGAAAATCCAGTGCCAGAAGCACGACCGCCAGCACCGGGCAGACACACCCGCACGTACCGCACTCGGGGGGTGACGTCGCCCCGCACCAGCACACCCCACACTCAGGAGGGGGGTGACATCACCCGCGCACCAGCACGCCCCACACTCGGGGGGTGACGTCGCCCCGCACCAGCACGCCCCGCACTCAGGAAGGGGGGGTGACGTCACCCGCGCACCAGCACGCCCCGCACTCAGGAAGGGGGGGTGACGTCACCCCGCACCAGCACACCCCGCACTCGGGGGGTGACGTCAGTCTCAGGAAAGGACTGAAGCTACAGAGCCTGTCAGGGAAACGGGACGCGGTCAGAAACCGGTGATGCCAAGAAATCAACATTCTCAAACATTCTAGAACCCAGTAAGCATTCTCTTTGGATAAAGAGATATTTTTTCCTGCTTTTCTCTTTTCTATGAAATTCATCATTGATTATATATTAGATTAGAATTCTAGTTCTTAAAAAAAGTATTTTTAATTTATCTCCTTCTTCAGGAGAAGCAACATTTTTCTTCCTTGGAAAAATACTAATTGCATGTTAAATCATTTAGAAAATTAAGAACATGGAAAGCTCTTCTTTCCTCCAATCTGTAAGAAGTAGGAATAAACTAACAAAAATTTTCATATTATAGGTTTGATGCGAAAAAAATTAATCTGACTTTTGTTTACAAAGCAAAGTCCGCGTTTACAGGAAGGGAGAAAACTCGCACTGGGAATGCATCGCTGGTGTGCCTCCCACACTCACGCTCCGCAGGACCTCTCAGAGTGTACCTCGCCCACCACGCACACACCTCGGCTGGTGCTGCTCTGACCCCGGTGACCCAGGTGACCTGCGCCCACCATCACCTGTGAGACTGGCCCTAAGCAACCTCTAGGCCCCGTACAAAAAGCCGCGGAGGCTGCAGTGACAAGGTGCTGAGAGAAGGAAACCGTTCCATCACCACACTCTGAAAAGCGGATGTCCAGGATGCTACTTCGGAAGAACCTGCTGGAAGCTGGAAGTGAAATGCCACTGAGGCGGCCTCTGCAAGGCCTGGAGATGCAGGCAGAGGAGCTCAGACATGGAAGCTTCCGGCTGGTAATGGGGGACACATGCGTCTGCCCAACACTCCAAGGGATGCATCTCCAAACTCAACAGAACACGAGACACATTTTCACCACCATGTGACAATCTGAAACTATAAATAATGCCTGTGACAGGTGAGTGTCCCAAAACTATGGCTGGTGCTAGAGTACTTAGTCCCTTTTGAAATAAACCAATTTTATTTGCAAAAGCACAGAGCATCTGGATGGCTCAGTTGGTGAAGCGTCCGACTTCAGCTCAGGTCATGATCTCACGGTTCGTGAGTTTGAGCCCCGCATCGGGCTCTGTGCTGACAGTTCGGAGCCTGGAGCTGCTTTGTAGTCTGTGTCTCCCTCTCTCTCTGCCCCTTCCCGGCTCACATTCTCGCATGCTCTTTCTCTCTCTCTCAAAAATAAACTTAAAAAAAATTAGAACAAAAGCACAAATACCTTCCCAGCAACAGCATTCAGTCATCTATGAGACAAGCTTAATTTGTAAATGAGTCTCCAGCCTTGCTCTTCCAGCAAGGTGGGGAATGGCCACTGAGCCAGCATAAATCCCGCCCGCTTGCCCCCCGAGTCTGTGGAAGGCGGGGGCAGGTGGCCCCAGACCCCGGCTTCTGCCTGTGCTGGCGTTACCTCCTTGCGCTCTGCATCCGCCTGGACTCTGGCCTGTGCCGCGGCGGCTTCTCGGTAGGAGCTGGCCTGCTTGGCTTGTTCGAATAGCGTCTTCAGTTGCTGGGCCGTGCTGAGCAGGGAGTTGACCATCTCTTCTAGGTACAGCCAGTTCCGCTGCTCCGACATCTCCAGCCCGCCAACCACCGAGGGGGAGACGGCTTTGGTGGGGGTGGAGGGTGGGACGGCCAAGGCCGGCAGGGAGGTCAACACTAGAACGTTTGGAGAACAAAATAAAACAAGAAATTAATGTATCTCCTGTCCCTTCAAAGCGGTCTCCATCAAAACTTCTCATCAAATGTTGGAAAGTAGGCGGGCCTGGGTGGCTCGGTTGGTTGAACATCCACCTGGCTCTTGGTTTCGGCTCAGACCATGATCTCAGGGTTCATGAGATCAAGCCCCACGTCAGGCTCTGCGCTAAGAGAGCAGAACCTTCTTGGGACTCTCTTTTTCCCTCCCTCTCTGCCCCTCCCTGCTTGCACTCTCAGAAGGAAGGGAGAGAGGAAGGAATCCTTAAAAACAGACAAACAAACAAACAAAAAAACTCTGGAAAGTGTGGGAGCAAATAACCAACAGGCACGAACAGCACGCGACCTCCATGTAAAATACCCCGGAAGATGAGGAGACATTCTTACACCCACAGAGCCACACTTAAAGCCCCCAGTGCTGTCACCAGAAAGCACGTGCCTAAGCCCCACCATGGACGCACAGGGCTGGAAGCCAGGCGCTCACGGCTGACCAAGACTGCAACAGAACGTGCCCCTCGCAGGGGACGAGGACAGCCCGAGGCAGGGGCTCCCACCGAAGCACGTCAATAGTGCCCTGGTCCCGTCGAGTCCTCCCCAACGTCCGTGGCCACACACAGCGTCCTGATTAAGGGTCATGATCTCAGGTGTCACGGGTGGAGGACAGCGTCACAAAGGCCGAAAAGAAGAAACGAGGAGCCCTGTGACGTGGACGGGAGCTGGGACTCCACACGCGTGCGCGTGCCCCCACCGCTGTGTGCCAAGTGGCCCACGGGCAGGAACACCCAAGCGCAGCGAGCACACCCGGGGCCGTGCAGTAATGGTGTCACACGCAGCCTTCCAGGACAGATGCCCCGATGTGCCCGTTCGGGAGGTGAGGGGGAGGCACAACCTCGGGGAGCAAGCCCACAAGAACGGAAGGAAGGTGGCACGTGTGTAAAGCTACACGTTTCTGTCACTGCGCCGTTGGGAACGGCAAAAACGTGAAACACACCAACGCCCGCCAGCTGGGACGCAGGCAACTCCCTCTAACACGTGCACTAACACAGACGTGTCCGGATGTGTGGTCCGATGAACAACCGAAGCTCAACTGCATGTGTGGCGCGAGGCCATGCAGGCATCAGACGGGGAGCAACGCACCCACTGGCCGTTCCGTGTCCCACCAGATACCGAGCCCCACGCCGGCTCGGGAGGTGCCGGGGCCATGCCACAGGGAGCCCACCCAAACTCACGGCCTCCTTCTGCAAGGGCCTGGAGGCGTCGAGGGCCCCTGAGCGGACCACCCAAGGGCGTTCACAAACGCAGGCGCCTGGGCCGCCCCTCACCTGCCCCAATCCAGCGCAGCAACACAAAGAACCTAACAAGCCGGCTTCACTCACAAAGTCCTTCCCGGGAGCGGCCGGAGGGCACGAGCCGGCAGGCACACCCACCTAGTTTGGGGTGAGATGTCGGCAGCGCTGCTTCTGGGAAGGGTGCGATCTGGCAGCTGTCCTGGTACCCTGGGTAGTGCGGCTCCGGGTGGCCGACTCTGCACGGTGGCTGCACGCCTGCCTCTTGCACTGTCGGGGACGAGAGGGACAAGACAGACTTGGGACTCAGCTAGGCCTGGCTGGGGCCACACACATTTTAAATCTCAACGTGTCTCCAGCTGCATCGTCCAAGGAGGTGGCTTCTGAGCCCCAGAGACGCGGTGAATTGTTTGAATTGCTAGGATCCGGGATCTAGTGGGCGAAGTACAGGGTAAACATTAATCTCCGCTCTTTGTTTCCACTTTCTGGACATGGCCCCGGGAGTTTCTGCCTTCGCAGTAGGAGTCGGCGAACTGTGGGCATTTCCTGTCACAGCTGACGGACCCGCACACCCGCAGGCCGGCCTGCCACCCTTCCGCTCCTGAAGCCCCTGCTCCAGGCTGCCACCAAGCCCCAGGTCAGTAGGGGTGACTCATGTAGCCCGCGGGGCAGGTGCTGAGGACAACTCACCTGTGGCTCCTGCAAAGACGTCGCCCTGGGCCGGGCTCTCTGAGATGACGGCGGTGGCCTCCACGGTGGACGCCCGGTCAAAGGTCAGTGCTCCCGAGGTAGTGATCTGTCCTGAGGGGGTCACGGTGACTGGAAAAGCAGAAGTGCTTCTTACCACTGGCTTGTCCGCGGCGCAGGCCACAGCCTGGACACAGCGCGTGCCCCAGGCAGGGACCCAGCACCTCTGACGGGAGCCAGGGACAAGGTGCGGGCAGCCCGCTCACATCTGAACTGGCAACAGAGGTGTGAATGGCCTCATCAGAAACCAAACATAAAGCTGGAAATAAGTGTAAAACTACTCTGTGGCTGGAATTAGGAAAGATGTCCACAGAGGCTGGGACGTCCTGGGAGGCTCAACTGGGGAAGCATCTGACTTCAGCTCAGGGCATGATCTCATGGTTCACGAGTCTGACCCCGTGTCGGGCTCTGTGCCGACAGCCCGGAGCCCGGAGCCTGTTTGAGATTCTGCGTCTCCCTCTGTCTCTGCCCCTCCCTCACTTGCACTCTGTCTCTCTCAGAAATAAATGTTAAAAAAAAATTTTTAATAAAAAGTTCAGAGGTTGAAGATGAAAGCAGCTGTGACCCCTCGGCCGCAGAGAGCACAGAGAGAGAAAGCCGGGGGGGAGGGGGGACGGTCTCTGTAGATGCAGGTCTCTGTCCCTGCCTCCCCCGCCCTGCAGCTCACACACAGCCAGGGTTTCCCTCCGTCCGCCTGCTCCCAGCTCAGAGACAACCATGCGAGTCGTCCACATGTGGGGGCTGAGCGCTGCTTAGGCCAAAACTCAAGAACCTTCCTAAGGAAGGAGTTCCCACGGACGCCTTCTCCCAGGAGGCGCAGCTCCTGGCTCATTTCACTAGGAAACATGTGCTGGGGACACGCCAGGGAGTCTACAGAGATGAGACTCTGTTCCACCCAGAACAAGGGAGGCCAAGGGGTCAAGGGGCCGCGGCTCTGTCTCACTCAAACTCACAGGCGGTGGCGGCGGTGGCGGGGAGCAGCGTGATGTTCTTGGGGGACTCCTTCTTCACAGGGGTCGCGGGCAGCTCATTCTCCTTCTTGCGCCTCTTATAGGGGACGAAGAGCCTGACTGGGCCGCTCTGCAGGGAGAGGCGCAGTGAGACGGGGCTGGCGCTGCCCCTGTGCCCACCGCCGCCCACACGGGGCACAGTGGGCTGTGGGGGGGAAGCTGCAGAGGCCTGACCTCTCTGTGGGCCTCAAGGTCCCCAAGCACAGAAAAGGTTCTTTTTAAAAGAATACACAAATAACAGCATTTAAAAACAAGAAAACGCATCGTCAACACATGAGATTCTCAGGGATTGCTAGAAGACAGAAAACAAACAAGAGCCCAGTGAAGGAGGAGGGCCCCTGCCCGCCAGGACAGAACTTTCTAACAGGACTGAAGAGGCTTTGGGAACGGATGGAAAGGAGCAGTAAGGGCAGAAGCCAGCACCGCACCTGACCGTGGCTGTCCCGCCTCAGGCCTGTGGGGAGGCCCGCAGCCCTCGTCCGGGCTGTGTCCCCTGCAGCCGCCTGAGCACAGAGCCACCTTCAGACGGGCACCCTCCGCTCTGTGAGCATAAAGGGGGTCCTTGGAAGCCCTGGGTCGTACCCGTTGCCCGTTTTCTTTTGAGTGGCTCTCGCATCCCATCTCTTTGTGGATCTTACAACATTTTGTTGAAAACTTGACATTTTAGTGATGTGCGGCAGCAACACGGAGACGGACTCCTCTCTCGGGCTTCCCGCACTGTGGGTCGGGTCGGCAGCCTGGCCACTCCGGGGCAGCGGGAGCGTATCGCAGCCAGCAGGGCCACACTGCCTCCCAGAACTGTGCAGGCTCGGAGGCCCCGGCACAGACGCCCCCGTCCTGTCCAGCTGCACTAGGGCTCCTCTGTGGGAGGTTTGAGGCAAATCTTTGACTTTTCTTAGCTGCTGCCTTCCCTGCTCCCCCAGGTTAGTGGCGCTTTCACTGGCGAGCAGCCTCCTCTCCAGGCTCCAGAGCTGGGGGAGGATGCTGGTGGCGCCGTCTTCCGGCCCTGCCACTTCTGGGGGGCCTCTGCCCTCCGAGAGGAGGCTGGTGAAGGAAGGAGCCCCTAGTCTCTCAGCCACACCTGCCCCAAATTTAGCTTCTGCAACTCGGAGCTGGGGCTGGAGGCGCTAACCAGGGGAGCCCCGCGCCCTCATCCACGCCCACCTGGACTAGGGTCCCTTCACTGCAGCGGGAGGGACGAGGAGCAGGCAGGTCCCGGCCGGAGCGCCAACCCCCCAGACGGGAGCACACGGCCCCGTCTCTGGACAGCAGGTGCCTGGGGCTCTTCACACGAGCATCCCTGCCGCAGAACCCGGAGCTTCAGAAGTTACTGGTCGCTCCTGCGCGGCCTCGGTCTACGGCCCCGCCCTTGGTCTCATGTCTGAGCCGCCCCAGGCCGCAAAGTTCTCCCCTGTGTCTTCTTCCTAAAATGTGAGCTTTGTGTTTTGGATAAATTGGGATCCGTGATCCATTTTGAATTCATCTGCACGTGAGACGCAAGGTTGAGGCCAAGGAGAATTTCTGCGCTGGGTGTGCAGCCGCCCCCGCAGCCGCGCAGCCTCACCCTCGAGGCCGAGCGCACTGCGGCCCCGCCGGGCCCCTGCCCCGCCACCACCGCCGCACACCTCTGTGCCAGCGGCAGCAGGAAGGGTCCTCCCGGGCTGGGACCCCTCCGACCTCCGTCTTCTCCTCAGACTGGCCCTGGCTGTCGTACTGCTTTGCCTTTCCAATCGACTGTAAGACCAGCTTGTCTAAGGCTCGCCGGGACTCCAAGGCACCACGTGGAGCCTGCGGACCGCAGGGGGCAGCGCCCCAGCCTCTCCTGCGCCCCCGGCCCCGGCCTGCGCGGCTGCCCTGGCTCAAGGCTCCTCCTGTTTCTGCCTGAGGCCCCGGGCCTAGGTTCCCCGCGTGCGTCCTGTACGCGTCCCGCTCACACCTGCCTCCGCGCTCCGCAGCGACTGCAAGTCCTCGCGGCTTTTCCAAGCTCCCTAAAGGGACAGGTTTGCTCCCACCCTCTTCTTCCCCTGACAAGGTCTCAGAGACTCTCCAAGAGAACTTTAAAGTTATTTCGTTTTCACACAAATACCGTTGTTTACTCCACTAGAATACTTAACCCATACGTGAAACGGACAATTTTAGGATATTTCACATTTCTACCCAAGACCATGATATGTCTCTCCAATTGTATCTCCCTTCATATCTTCTAATAATTAACCAGATACGTAATCAAAATAAAACCAGGAAGTCTCATTAAACAGCTTTTTAGGTAATTTGAAAACGTTTTAAATTAGAACCTAACAGGAGGGCAGGCTGGAACAAAACTAAGGTATTCACGTGTCATAAATCACTACCACGTATTTGGAAGCTGTCCAGCAATAATGTTAAAACTGACAAAATAGTCGTTCTTTCTGAAACTGTTAGTTCAGGATACGGAAATATTTTAAACGAGATGAAAAGCTCCTTATAAATAATTTCAATGTAGTATTTTTATGATACAACATTAGAAAACGAAGAACACGAGGCGGCACACACATTCTCCCTACGACCATGACGAAAAGTGTGCATTCGGGTTTGGGGGGAAGACAGTGAGAGCACGGGAGCAAGCTCCCTTTCACACTCTCCGAGGCACCGCGGGCACCACCTGCAGCATCAGAGCGACGTCAGAGACGTCAAATTCGAGTGAAAAACTGGTAACAGCCCCTGGATCAGCTGCAAGGGTGCCAGAGGCGTGTGCAGGGCGGGGGCAGGAGAGCACGGAGCGGGCAGGGCGGGGGCAGGAGAGCACAGAGCGGGGCACAAGCAGGGCACGGGGGCATCGCAGCGGCCCCGCCTGCTCACACGCACCCCCCACCCCGGCAGGGTGACCCCAGCCGCTCACCAGGGTCATGTCGTCACAGCAGGCGGCACAGGTGCATGAGGCAGCATGAGGGTTTAAGATCCCGTCCTGAAATTCAGAGAGCACACGGCCCGTGAGAAAGCCGTGCGTCGATGCCAGGAGAGGGCAACCAGCTCTGCGCGTGTCTGCCCCTCGTAAAGACAAAACCCTGTCATTTCCAGAAAGTCTCTTCCTCACACTTCCCTGTTGCACAGGCCATCATGGGCGGCAGGGTCCACCGCGTCCCTTCCGGGAGGTGAAGACTCTACGGGCATTATTTCTTGACCAAGACGTAAAGCGCTACCTGCGAACAGCAGCGAGAAGCCCTCCCCTCTTACGACGGGGAAACTGGGGGGGCGGGAGGTCACCCTCAGAAAGGTCACGCGCCTCAGCGGGAAGCTATGGTGTTGCCTCGGGCGCTGCCGGCAACCACTGTAGGCCCTGAGTGCCGTCCTGTCCTGTGTGAGACACCAGGACACTAGGCTAGGTCACCTGCCTGTGAGGTCACAGGTCACCTCTGTGTGAGCGCACTCTGTGGCAGCCATGGGGACACCGCGCGGGCACCTGAATGAGGCACTGCAGTGGGCGGCCCGCATAGCGGATGCTTCTCTTCCAGTCTTTGCTGCTGGCTCTTCCCGCCATGGCTTCAAATTCGGTCGGGCTGTACCAGTTCTCCCCCTGCTTGATGCATCGGCCCCGGCCGCCTGAGGTGACATGGAGGGCCAGCAAGTGACCGCACTGCCCGCCCCCAGCAGCCCCAGCCCTCCTCAGATGCCTCGCAAATGCCACAGTCCCCCCCACCCCCCGCCAGCTGGGCCTGCGAGACACCCCTCCCCCATGGCCGACCCCCAGCAGGCAAACCCCCACCTCGAATCCACACTCGCAGGCCCACCGCACCTCCCCACCCCAGGGTCCGCGGCCACCGCAAGCTCACCTTGTTCTCACGCTGACCTCCCACCACCCGCCCCACCCCCAGGAACTTTCCCTGTGGGCCCCCAAGCTGACCCAGGGGCCCCTCTCTCCACGGGTCACCGTGTCTTCTCACTGCGCCCCCCACCACGCCCCAAACCTGTCCACAGCCACAGCTCTAGTGCCCGGGGCCGTGAGCCACGTCTGCCCCCTGCCTGGTCAACACGTGTGTGCCACGGGGCCGCGAGGCGAAGGGCAGCGTGCAGGGACAGGGGGCGTGGCCCGGGCCGCCCTCACCTGAGCCGAGCCTGCTCTTGAACAGCGTGCCACTGATGTTGCGGCAGCGCACGGGCAGCTCGCTGTCGTACACCGAGGGGTCCCAGTTGTACTTGGTTCCACCTCTCTCTTGGCCCGGAGCTGCCGGAGTCGGGGGGCACTGAGGGCCTGGGGCAAAGGAAGCATTTTGAGGGTAAGAGACGCCGGACGCACCCAAGATAACCAGGCAAGAACAACTGCGCCAACCAGATCCTAGCAGCGGGTCCCCCCACTGCCCACGGACCACCCCGACTTAGCAGCACCAGGTAGCTCTTTCTCAGCTCGGGAAATCCCACTTCCTCTGCTTAAACAGGAATATCTCATCCGAGTTTACCACGCGTTCACCCCAGCACAAACCCCACACGCGTGCAGGGGTGCCGGCACCTGGAGTGAGGGGTGCCGCTGGCCCCTTCAGCCCTGCGGTCTCCACGATGCTCCCGTCCGTGTGCACGACGATCAGCGTGGCCTTCTCAGTGTTCAGGCTGTCCCCGATCTGCAGGGCCGTCCTGCCAGACTGGAAGGAAGAACATTCCATGAGCGGCCCAGACAAGAGCTGCAGGGCCTGTCCCGGGGCATGGGCCTTGCTGACTGTTGCCAACAAGGGTGCCAAGCATGCCTCCAGGGACTCTTTCAAGATGTTGCTGAAAGACCAAAACTCAGGGCGCCTGGCGGCTCAGACGGTTAGGCGGCCGACTTCGGCTCAGGTCATGATCTCCCGGCTCGTGGGTTCAAGCCCCACATCGGGCTCTGTGCTGACAGCTTAGGCCCTGGAGCCTGCTTTGATGTGTCCCCTCTCTCCCCCTCCCCCTCTCACTCTGTCTCTCAAAAATAAACATTAAAAAAAATTTTAAAAGGGGCACCTCGGTGGCTCAGTCAGTAAAGCGTCCGATTTCGGCTCAGGTCGTGATCTCACAATCCATGGGTTCGAGCCTCGCGTCAGGCTCTGTGCTGACAGCTCGGAGCCTGGAGCTGCTTCAGATTCTGTGATTCTCTCTCTCTCTGCCCCTCCCCCACTCACTCTGTCTCTGTCTCTCAAAATAAAATAAAAGACGTTAAAAAAGTTTTTTTAATTAAAAGATAAATAAAAAATAAAAGATGACATAAACACAGAGCCAAGAACAAGAAAACACACTGCCATGTCTGAGTGGCCCTGAACAAATGCTCAAGTCACTTACTGAAGTTAAAAAAACAAATGTGTCCCACAAATATGTCCTAGAAACAGGAAGAACCCTCCCGTCTACCTGAGCAGCTCCTGGAAGTTCACAAGTCTCGAGGAAGGCTTCTGAGGGACCACGGTCACAGGCACAGCTCTACTAATGGCTACCAGACACCAGGGCCTCCCCAACCACGGCACACACATGCCTGTCCCCGGTGGCCGGGTGCTATGGTGATGGCACCTACTTCCTCTGGGCCAGTCGGCCCCTGCCCTCCAAGCAGCCCTGCTCGCCCGGGTGAGCCAGATGTCCCTCTCCTGTCCCTGATGGAGCAGAGGCCCACCCCACTGTCCCTAGGCGCACACCTCGCGGGTCTCTGGCAAACTCATGGCTTTGCCCAGATAGCCCTGGGGTGGGACAACGCTCCGAGCGGCCTGTTCAAACCCAGCATTCTGGCACATTCTGACACTTGCATGGTGAGAGTGGGAGCAGCAAAGGCAAAGGGAGAAGACGTTTCCTACATCTGAAAATCCAATCAGGGGAGCTGAGTACAAGCTCCTCGTGAAGCTGAGAGACCCCCACCCCATGAGCACGCGCCCCTGCACACGCACCCAGGCCTGCACTCATCGCCTGGAGGGTCAGGGCCTCAGTAAGGGTGTCACACTGCTCATGTCCAAATCACTGAAAACAGGCAACACTCTTCTGAAAACAGGGAATGTTTTGTGTTCATTTATGAATCACAAAGTATTTTCCTTACTATTTTTTTTTAACATTTGTTCATTTTTGAGAGAGAAAGAGTCCAAGCAGCAGAGGAGCAGAGAGAGAGGGAGTCACAGAATCCGAAGCAGCTCCAGGCTCTGAGCAGTCAGCACAGAGCCCGACGTGGGGCTCGAACCCACGAATTGGGAGATCATGACCTGAGTTGAAGTTGGACACTTAACCGACGGAGCCCCCCACGCACCGCAAAGTATTTTCCTTACTAAGGCCAACAGAACACACAGATATTTGAGACCCCTCTCCTCCCCAGCTTCCAGCAGGAACCCAGTGGTCTCCGGGCCTCCTGTCCTCAGAACTCGCCACACATTGCGCACCCAGGAGGCACAGTCCAGCCTGTGCCCTGGCTCCCTTACCCTCTGGCTCCAGCCCCTTCTAGAAAAGAGAACAAACCCGAATCTGCTCCGGGGAGGGAGGCGTGAAAGTATCAGCTGGCACCTGAGAAGGAAAGCAAGCCCCGCAGGTCTGTGCCCGGCGGTTACCACTGAGGACGAGGCCGCCAACCTTGCTTCAGATGCAGCGCCCCAGGGGTGTGATTAAGGCGAAAGTGAAGGGAACCGTAACTGATAGTTCTAGCAAAGCTCCAGGAGGGCCCCTTCGTGCGGTCGTCCGACAAGAGTGGACACCAGAGCACACCCTTCCCGGCGCCCACACATCCTGGCGCAGGGCCTCGGGGGGACTGGGGTCCCGGAGGACACGCTCTGGAGTCTGGGGAAAAGTGCTCACAGAGCAGCTTACCAGAACGTGTCCCGAGAGCGAGGCGGCATTCGCCACCGACGTGGTGAAGACGTTGTCTGCGGAGGCACCCACGTTGGCCACGGTCACAGTGGTCACCTCTGCAACACAGGAGCTGGACTCAGCGCACAGCCAGGGCCAGGGGCTCCCACCAGGGCCCAGAGCAGCAACTCCCAAACGGGCATCTGCACTTGCCACCAAGGACCCCCAACATTCTTACACCAAGTGCTCACGCAACATTTCTGGACCAGCCTAAGCAATCTGGGCCTTAGGAAAAGAAAAGAAAGAGGCCGCTCTCCAGCCCCTTAGAGCCTTATTCACAGAGAAAGCCCACCCCCGCCCCCCTCCCAAGGAGCCGGCAGCGGGCTCTGCCACACCGCCCCTGGGTAACACCATACACCAAGGTCCCGTGAGTCCTGTGATCATGCTGTGACCAGGCTTGGGCAGTGTCACCTGCAGAGTCCCCTCCCTTCCTGGCACCCTCTCAAAGGTCAGCACAGGGCAGGGTGTAGGTCTCTCCTGCCTCCTCCTTGACCCCCTCTTCCATTCACTGCCCACCGGAGAAGCTTTCCTTCCTGCCCCTTGGCTGGGCAGGTGGACCCCTCCGTCACACAGCATTCCAGAAGGGCCCACACCTAGGGCAATCTCTGACCTGGAAAGTGCTCACAAAATACTAGTGCAAAGAGCTCTGCGTATTCCACTAACCCAGCACCCACCAGACTGCACTGAAAATAGCTGTTCCCGGCTGCTACTGCACCAGACCACAGCCTATATCCCCGTCTGAACATACGCTCAGGCCAAGCAGCTATTGGCCCAGAGGAGAGGGGCTCGGAGAGGAAATACATCCTGCAGAGTCTCCTGCCCCAGGAAGTTATCTGACCTCAGCAACTTCGAACAGGAAAGTTTTAATGCTTTCGCGTATGCAAAAACACAACTACAACGTTTTGCAGAAAAAAAACAAGTAATGCCAATACATTTTTTCGGATGCCATGATGAACTACATCATATTTCTTTTCTGCATCCAAAAAAGATGCAAAACGCACAAAAACCTGAAGAAAACAGCATGGTCCAAAGTCCCAACATCAAACCAGAATTGAGTGATGAGAACTGGATGCGCTAGTAGCCACAAAGCCTTCTTCCCTCTTCTGTGAGGACCCCAATCAGACCACGCACAGACCAGCAGCTCTGGGGCAAGCAGGACATGGCCTGCCGCCCCCCCCCGCCCCCCCCGCGGCTGAGGGCTGGATAAACACCGGGGCAGAGGCTGCTGGCCCCTCAGGGGAAAGTGCCTGACAACACGTGCCGGCAGGAATTGGAGGACCCCCTTCCAGGCCCCTGCACTCGCTGGGGAGCTCCCAGCTGGGAGGGGGTCCAACACCCGGGGAGTCTCTACTTTCCTTGGGATCGTGGTCTGAGGAGGCACTACTTCTAAAGGACGCTTTGGGGCACAGTCTGAGGCTCCATGGGTCATGACACTTGAGAACGAGAATGTTCTGCGTGGCAAGAAACAAAGCCATGGGCCAGCTTCCCACCCCCCCCCAGGGGGGCTTGCCAGTAACACTAGGGGAAAGGGAAGATCCGTAAAGAAAATGGGATGTGGGGAGAAAGGGACAGACCAAGAGGGGGGTCTAAGAAGCCAAAGCATAATACTGACCTCTGCTCCCAAAGCCCGGAGGGCCTCCCAAGCTGGGTGAGCACTGCCTTGCACCCCAGCTCTCAGGTCACCTCTGAACTGGACCGTAGGATTCCAAGTGACCAAACACACCCAACCTCAGGCTGCTCCAGGGCAGGATCCATGTCTGATCCCCACTCCCCTCCCTAGCCCTCCGTGTCACCAGCACCAGAGACAGATAGAGAAGACAAGCAGGGCAAGAGGCAGGTGCTGAGAAGGTTCTGGAAGAAGGGCAGAGTGCTCAACAGGAAGGAATGGGGCTTGCACGAGGTAAGAAGGTTCGGGGAAGTGCGCACTCTGGGCAGGGTCAGGCTGGTCACATGGGGCAGGCGTGCAGGAATGGCAGGGCACACGAGGTAGGTGTGAGGCATGTGAGAGGCACGTGCTCGGGGAGGCGGGGCAGGCTGGTCCCCGAGGCCGTGCAGGGCAGGTGCGCGCGGGGCTGGTGTGGGCTGCTTGTGTGTGGTGTGCGGGGGGGGGGGGGGGGGGGGGGGGGGGGGGGGGTGCACACAGGTGCACAGGTTTACGTCCGGGGCCGGCGCGCGCAGATCGGGTGTTAACAGGTGCGTGGGCGGCGCGTGAGGGCAGGTGCGCACGATGCCCGGGCTGTGTGCGCGGACCGGCGCGCGGCCACTGCGGGCGGGCGGCACTTGCCTGCAAAGGCTGCGGCCGCGGCGGCCTCGTCGGGGCCCGGAAGCGCCTCGGCACCCATGTCCATGTGCCCGGACTCGGCGGCCATCACCGCCACGGCCGTCACCCGCCGAGTCTCGCGCTCTGCCTCCGAGTCCCCGTCCTCCTCCGAGTCCTCGTCCCTGCTGAGCACTGGCTCCTCCGCCTCGCCTCCCGCCGCGGCCGCGGCCGCCGCCGCCACAGCGGCCGCGGCCGCCACCGCCGCCGCCTCGGCCAGGCCCAGCTGCTTGGCGGCCGAGTCCGAGTCCTCCATCCGGACTCCGCCGAGCCCGCCCGAAGGCGCCGGCCGGGGCCGCCCGAAGGCCGGGACGGAGCCCGAAGCACGCAGCGCGAGGAGGGCCGCCCGAGCCGAGCCGAGCCGAGCCGAGCCGGGCCGAGGCCGCCCGAAGCTGCCAGCCGAGCCGAGCCGAGCCTGCCCGAAGCCTACGGCTCTGGCGAGCCGAGACTGCCCGAACAGAGGCCGAACCGGCACGAAGCGGCCCAGTCGAGCCCCGCCGACAGCCAAGAGTCCGGAACCGAGGAGGGCCGAAGCGGCCCGAAGTGCGGAGCCGAGTCTGTCCGAACAGGTCCGAGGCTGCACGAAGGCTTCCGAGCGGCCTTGCGCTACCCCCTCCTCGGCGCCTACGAGGCCGCGCCACCCGTCGTCCCCCGCCACAGGGTCGCCGACTGTGGGGCGGAATCTCGCCGGCCTCCGACGCAGGGCGGCCGGGCCAAGAGAACCTTTCGTCGCAGGCTCCGCCCGCCCCCGCCTCGAGCGGGAGCCGAGTCCGTCCGAGGTGAAGCCGAACAGAGCCGAGCGTTGCCGAGGCCGGATACTCCCGAGACTCGGCTCTCCGCCTCCTCCTGTACGAAAGTGCCCGAGCGCTGCCGGACGGGTTGATCGGGGCCTCGGCCGCGGATCGGAATCAACTCCCGAAGCGCGGGCGGTCGGGCGCCTTCGGGAGCAGAAGCGAAAATGGCCGAAGGGACGCGAATAGCGCGGAGCCGAGAGACTGCCGGGATCGCGGCGGACTAGGCGGGCGGGGCCGGGCGGCAAGATGGCTGCCGCGGGGCGAGGTGAGGGCGTGGGGCTGGCGGCTTGGGAGCGTCGGGCGCCGGCGGAGGGCTCGGGACAGCGCTGCGCCTGTCGGCCGGAGGCTTGGGCCGGGGCCCCGGGCGGGCGGGAGCGGAGGTCATCCTGGGAAGGGGGCCCAGTTCGCTTTGGTTCTTTTTGGTGTCGGAAAGGCCGACTGGTCTGGGGCCTCTCATTGTGCGTGCGATTCGGCGGTTTTGTCTCGAGTCGCGGGGTGAGGCCCGGGGCCCGTTGAGAGCCTCTTCCCCTCCCCGGCCCCGCCACGTCCCGCGGCCAGCCCCCCGTTTTGCGCAGTGCGCGTCGTGGCGGCAGGGGACGAGGGCAGGCCAGGGGGTGCAGGGTCACGGGCGCGCGGGGCGGGCCGAGGTCCCGGGTGGCTGCAGTGTGACCCGTGCCGGAGCCGCCACGCTGCCCTGCGCAGCGGCTGCGCTCTCTGCAGAGCGAAGGGGCCTGTGTGCGGTGACGCGGAGGCAGGAGGTTGTCCTCGGGCCCAGGGGCTAGAGGGGCCCGGAGGTCGCCATTGCCCGCGGCTTCGTGTCCAGGACGGCGTGCTGGGCCGTGTCGCAGCCCCTGTGGGAGAGCGGGTTCCAGCCGGCGTGTGCTCCCGTCGCGCACACCGCCCTGACGCTGGTTCCTGGAGCGTCACGCGAGTTGTTATTCTCGCTGCGGACCACCCCCGGCTGGCACACAGGTGGGCGCGCCTCCTCTCCGTGTGCGTCCTGCTCAGGTCGCCGGGGTCTGTGCCCATCACTTTGTCATTTAAAGTGCTGACTACCCAGTAAACAGCAGCTGTTGTGTGCGCTGCTTGGGTAATAAAAAAACGTGGGAGCGAGGGATGGGGCTGTGTTACTGTAGGCTCGCTGGGATCAAAAAGCCGCTTTCCACACCTCAGCTGTCAGAAACTACTTGCGGGGAAGCCAGAGGAGGGAGTGCGCTGGGCAGCAAGTCCTCCACAGAAGTGGCCTCTGTAGTCTGTGCTGAGGCGAGCCCGCTCCTCAGACCCCGGTGCACGGCCGCTGCTGAGGAGACATGTTTTCATTTGGTGAAAAATTAGGTTTATGCGGAACAGGATCTCTGTGCACACCTTGTCTGTCACCTCGGGGCAGGGGGCACGTTTGCTCCTTTTACTTCCACGTGTACTTCTGACACGCCTGTTCAGAGACACACTGTTATTTCAGTCATTTACAAAAAGTGTTAGGTCCTAAAAGCCACTGCTGTGTTTTGTCAGAATGAGCTCCTGTAGGTCCGAAATCCGTAGAGCAGCCCATCTGGTGATAGCCACCTTTAACGTTAATTATTTAAATGACAGAAGGTTTTTATACAGCACTGTTTCCGTGAGCCGCCACACTTCTGATCCGTAACAGTGGCTAGCCGGCGAGTAGATTCCAAATATCTGAAGCCAACCTTCAAGAGAAGAATCAGAAGGGAGGAAAACCCCAATTACTATGAAATCCACCCAAATAATGGCCAGTAGAGGCAGCCGGGTTTAGCTAGAGCCTGGAAACGAGCAGGGTGGGTTTCAAGAGCCCGCCGCCTGTAATGTGATGCAAGTTTATAAATGATCCGTGCTCCGCGGGCCCTCCCCCGGCTTCCCACCGCTGCATCTGCTGCCTCTCCTTGAGGCTGACTTCCGAATCTCTGCGCTGACCCATTTAGGACCCCTGCCCCGTGAGCCTGGATCTGCTTACCAGATCACCAAGGCATAAGGGGAGGGGAGCCGGAGGGACCAGCGGGCTGGTTCCTGTCGCTGGCCCACTTGCTGCCCGCGGTATAGCTCAGGCCTCCTGTAGGGTCAGCTTGCCCAATTCGCAGTCACTGCTGAGGTTTCTACATGTCACAAATGTGCCACCAGTGTGAGCCTCTTCAGACAGGAGATCCGCGGCAGGATACACTGGACGGAATGATTAGAGATACTCAGCACCTGTGATACTGAGACCCCCCTCCTAGGAGTGAGACCTGTGGCTGCCGTGGTGGGAAAAGGCCCAGGAGCCACACCAGTGAAAGAAGTTGGGTTCCCGTGTTAGGAAATCCGTGTCAGAGGGATATTTGGGGTGACGTGTGAAACCCCAGGGAAAGCAGTGTCTCACCGCTACACAAAAAAAGATTTGTCCCCCGAATCAGAAGAGGTTTCCATCGAGTTCTGTCCACGCGGTGAATGTACAGAAACCACAGGAGATGAGAGGAGCTGTCCTCCGTCTGTCTGACCAGGGCGCTGTCCTTCCCTGTCACCCTGTCACGGCCATCCTGACTTCGGCCGTGGACGGAGCCTTCGCTTCCTCTCCACCGCTGAGTGCCCAAGTACGTTCTCTGCCCCAGCCTCAGGTTCTGAAAAGCCAGCGTCAGGTCCTCGGATGGGCAACTGCAGGCCCAGATAAATGTTTCTTTCTGTAAATATGGGACAAAAGAGTGGAGCCAGGGTCCTGGGTCAGCATCGGAAATGGCCCAGGAAAGCTTCCAGGCTGCGCCCGGGGCCTCCCTGACGGGTCCTTTCTCTTCTAGGGAGAGCTGCGTCCGCCGTGGTATCCTTCTGCCGTGCCCACGTGCCCCCAGCGCGCCTCAGGCCCCCACAGCACGGTTCCTGGGGGCCGGTTTGCCGGACTCACGAAGTCAGCTCCGGGTTTCTGCTTTTTGCCCCCACCTTTTCTATAAGTTCTGAGTAGAAATTCCACGTTTAAGTGGGAGGGCCATTCACTAGCAGATATAGAAAATTCTAGGGCTTTCTCCACGGAGCATGCTGGCGCCATCACCCCCCTTCTTGGCCCTGCACCTTGAGTGGGTGGTGGCCTGCCCTCCCCCTCCCATCTGGAGCAGGAGGGTGAAGACCCCCCTGTTTCAATATTTAGAGTCCTTTTACCACAAATAGATATGAAGTGTATGGAGCTCGGGGAAGTTAGTGGACATTTAACTGCCCCCAAAAAGAATATATATATATATTTTTTATATATATATAATTTTTTATTTATTTCTAGGAGAGAGAGAGAGAGACAGCGTGAGCAGGGGAGGGTCAGAGAGAGGGAGTCACAGACTGAAACAGGCTCCAGGCTCTGAGCTGGCAGTCAGCACGGAGCCCGACGCGGGGCTCGAACCCATGAATCGCGAGATCATGACCTAAGCTTAAGTCGGATGCTTAACCGACTAAGCCACCCAGGCGCCCCAAAAAGAATATATTTTTGTGAAGAAAATGAAAAGATTTCATTTTTTTCTAGTTTGTAACTTGGGCCCAGATCAGGGTGATGCCCCCAGGGAAGCCTGGCCACCCTGCCTGCAGTCACCAGGGACGAGCCCAGCCCTCTGGCTCCAGGCCAGGGTGTCTGCAACACTGGAGGAGCATGGGCAGAAGCCCCCACAGGCAGGGAGCCGCTGGCCGGGTCCCCGTGGCCACCCGCAGGTGCCTACACTTGACCTGCCTGTTTCGGGCACCTGCGAAGATGGGGCGAAGCTCGCCCTGTGTTCAGGTCTGCGAGTCCTTAACTGCTGGCCAGCTCTCGTCCGTGTCCCTGCAGGTGCTGCTCTACCTGAGTGCAGCGTATTGCGCCCTGTATTTCCTGGCTACACTGCTGCTGATCGTATATAAAAGTGAGTCCTTTTTTTTTTTCTTTAATGTTTACCTTTGAGAGAGAGAGAGCAGAGCGTGCCCGGCGGGGGGCGGGGGGGGGAGCTGGTGGAGAGAGAGGGAGACACAGAATCCGAAGCAGCTCCAGGCTCTGAGCTGGCTGGCAGCACAGAGCCCCACGCAGGGCTTGAACTCACAAACCGCGAGGTCAGGACCTGAGCCAAAGTCGGCGGCTTCACTGACTGAGCCACCCAGGCGTCCTAATCACAGAGGCACATAGGAGGCGCCCCTGCCGCTGCCCCCCGTAACTGGAGCCCCGCTCTGTTGCCCGTTCTCCAGGTCAGGTTTTCAGTTATCCTTGTCCTTATCTGGCCCTCGACCTGACTCTGCTGTTTCTGATGGGGATTCTGGAAGCGGTCCGGCTGTACCTGGGTGAGTCGGCTGGAGACCCCGTGGTACTTAGGGTTGCAGAATCACTAGCGTACATGCTGAGAACCTTCAGACATCCATCTTTTTTTTTTTTTTTTAATTTTTTTAATGTTTTTATTTATTTCTAGGAGAGAGAGAGAGAGACAGTGCGAGCAGGGGAGGGTCAGAGAGAGAGGGAGTCACAGACTCTGAAACAGGCTCCAGGCTCTGAGCTGGCAGTCAGCACAGAGCCCGACGCGGGGCTCGAACCCACGAACCGCGAGATCATGACCCAAGCGAAAGTCGGACGCTTAACCAACTAAGCCACCCAGGCGCCCCAAGACATCCATCTTTTTATAACGTGGTTCTTAGAGACACTTTTGATGTCAACCGCTTAACCACATGCTTTGCAAGCTTGCCTTACAACGCCTTTAAGTATTAATTAGTTTATTCAGAAGCTTTACTCACGAGACCTAACACTGGCGGCATCCTGGGGAGAGACACTTCCGTTTGGGAGCATGTCCTGTACAAGCCGCAAGGTGACGGCCAGCACCAAGATCAGACCCCAGCTCAGCCTACTGACTCAGGAGCCCCAGATTTCCACCTCACCACCTTCTTTCTCTTATCGGCCTCCACAGTCTGTAGGGGTGGGTCTGGAGTGTTCTCCAGGGGACAGAGCCTGGAGGGGGAAGAGGGCACCCGGCCTGCTCAGTCCAGGCCACTGCAGGTGCCCTCAGCCAGCTCCCCATTTACATTCTCGAACAGCGTGAGCTTTGCTGTCTAGCCCACCCCAGCCCACCCTGCTCCAGCCAGGGCTCACCACACAGGGTGCTCATGGCTCCCAGCCCCGTCTCGTCCCTCCTACCTTCATGGCCACAGGCGCGTACACACACACACACACACACACACACACCAGCACATCTGTGTTCTAAAATGGGCTCACACCGCATGTGCTCTGCTGATGTGTGTAGAAATGGTCCCTCCGTTGGAAGAGTGGAGGGAGCCGATGCAGTGGCACTTGCGGGCCCTTGCACATCAGCACATCCTGCCTGTGCGTGTCCACCAGCAGCGCCCAGTCCCCGGGGGGGGGCGGGTGGGGATAGCAGGCACATGCCCTCGTCATCAGACCCCGGACTGGTGGATAGAAGCAGGTCTCCTGGGCCACCACAGATGAGCCCATGCCCCCGGGAGGTGGCAGGTGGGGCTGGGATTTCCGGGCACCTGTCCGCCTGTCCCTCCCCAGGCGCCCTGAGCACCTGCAGTCAGCTGCAGCCGCCGGGGGTCAGCGCTTCCTATGACCCATTTGTCTGTAAAATGCCATGTTTTTACAAGCGTGCACGAGACTTTCCAGAACTGACCTTAGCCCAGGGTGAAATATTTTTGGAAATTTTAAACAGAATCTCCTCAGTCCACTTGGAATTAGGAAAAGGTGTCAGAAAGCAATTGAGATCATTTTTAGAAAACCAAGTTCCCTCTCCCACCTCGAACTGACCCAGAGACTAAGGCTCAGAAATTACAGCTGCACTTGGTTTTTATCCTCACTGGGTAGAAAACACACACACACACACACACACACACACACACACACCCCCCCCCCCCCCCCGCTGCCTTTGTGCTTTCTGACATCGACTGGGTAGAAAACACACACACACACACACACACACACACACACCCCACCCCCGCTGCCTTTGTGCTTTCTGACATCGACTGAGTGATGTGGTGGCCACAGCAGAACCTTCTACTGGCGTCGTCGGCCCTGCGTCCGGGGATGAGCTGGCCTCTGGCCTCCCTGCAGCCTCGGGGCCATCCTGGGTGCAGGTGGGTCAGAGCAGGCGTCCTGGAGCCCCGCCCCCACTCATCTATGTGTTCCGCTCTCCAGGCACCAAGGGCAACCTGATGGAGGCAGAAGTGCCGCTGGCCAGCAGCCTGGTCCTCACGGCAGGCGGCGCCCTGCTGTCCACCCACTTCCTGCTCTGGCAGACCCTGGTGCTGCGGGCCGACTCCATCCTCAGCGCTGCGCTCCTGGCTCTCCACGGCCTGGAGGCCATCCTGCAGCTGGTGGCCATTGCTGCGTTTGTCAGCTAGGCGGGCAGTGCCCGCCTCTTCCGGCCTGACCGTCCTGCACAGAAGCCCCCACCTGGGAACTCGGCCGCCCCCTCCCCCATTGCTGGATGCGGAGGGTGCCGGTGTGGGGAGGTTGGATGTTTTGGAGTGGTTTAGGAATTGTGGGTGGTGGGGGTGGTCAGGAGCCCAGGGCAGAAGAGAGAGCCGGGGGAGTTGCTGGCAACAGCTGCGGGAAGGGTCAGGAGCTGCCCGGCCATCTCCCTGGGGACCTTGGGAACATCTGCCCATTTTTGGCTGGTGAGGATCTCCCTTCAGTAGCTGCCCTGACATCCGACACCCAGAAGGGCAACGAGGCCCTTGGGAAAGGAGGGAGCTGTGGCCACAAACCACCTTTCCCTCCCAGGAGAAGCAGCCTCCTGCCCATGTCCAGCCGGTTCCCTCGTGGGTGCGAGGACGCAGGCCGGGGTGGTGTGGGGAGCCCGTGGGCCCTGGTGTCTGGGGGGACGTTCGCAGCTGCGGCTTCTGAAGGAGGGCCAGCTGAGGCCTGGGCACTGACGGGAGGGAGGCAGGGAACGGGCCAGCGGCGGAGAACCTTCCGCTGCCCCAGCCTGGTGCCTCGGTGCCCCCACACCCAAGCCTCAGTCATTAAAATGCCAGGGACGTTTGCACTCTGTTCTACACATTCTGTTTGTGACTTTTTCCCATTCACAGATTGTAAGGGCTCCAGAAGGACCCTGAGCTCCCGCTCTCCGGTCCCTTCACTTGGTGGTACTGCGTACTATCCACGTCTGGAGTAACGTGTTTGGATATCTGGGTATTTTCTCTTTACCGTTTTGTGGAAATAAAGAAATGTTTATACCTCGCTGAATTTCTCCTGAGGCCACCCACCTGCTCCGTACACAAGAGCGCACACCCCAACCAGGCCTCCCCCGGAAGGCAGCCAGGCCAGGCTTCAGGGCCCTTCCTGGACCCCCCAGGGACTGGCTTCTGCGAGAGGCCGCAGCAGCGCACGCGCATGCGCGCGCGCACACACTCACACACGCACCCCCATGGTCTCTGGCGTTCCCAGGGGCAAGCAGAGCATGACCTCTGTGCTCTGCCAACTTCTGCTCTGGACCAGTGGGCACCCCCTCCCCACTTCCCTTCTGCTGGCACGAGTGTTCAGCGGAGCCTCATGTCACCGACGCCCATGCGGACTTAGGAAGGAGCCCACCCAGCTCCCCCACAGACACTGGCAGCCTGACACCCATGGCCTTCAAGGGTTCATGACCACCT
This sequence comes from Hyaena hyaena, assembly GCF_003009895.1. Taxonomy (NCBI): domain Eukaryota; kingdom Metazoa; phylum Chordata; class Mammalia; order Carnivora; family Hyaenidae; genus Hyaena; species Hyaena hyaena. The sequence continues at coordinate 243,986 of NW_024081623.1, read as the reverse complement.
GCCTGAGCTGGGCTCTCGACGCCCCCATCACTTACCTTACACACAGGTGGCAGCCAGCTGTCCCCAGAGGGCACCACAGTTCCACATGGCCACCAACCAGCCTGGGCCTCCAGGCTCTGCTGCCTCCTGCCGGGTCAGTCCTGGTCTGAGGACAATGACTTTCATTGCAGAAGTGCGATAGTGCCCACCTCGGCTGCTCCCTCGTGTGCCGCCCTTCCCACTTTTTGCCCGTCCAGGCCCCATCTCCAGGAAGGACGAGGGCAGGCCTGCGCCTCCCTCTCCCAGTGCTCAGCAGAGTAAGGGAGAGAGCCAGGAAGCCAGGTCCTGCCAGGGCTCGGGCACGGCTGCGCCCAAGAGGAAGGCCACTTCCTGCCCCACCTGTGGGAGCTCACCTGCGATGCTTCAGACAGCAGGTGGGGAGACCCGCCCCCCGGGTCCCGGTGACCTGTGAAAAGGCAGTGCCACTGGCTGTCCAGGGCCTAGTGTGCCTCCCTTCCCGAGGGGGTTCCCCAGGAAGTACTCCACCGCCAGTCCCTGCCAAACAAAGGCCAGCTGCCCTGCGACCCTGCCTTCTGACGCACCCTTTTCCGCCCCCACACCATCCCAGGAATAATAGCCAGAGCCCTGGGGTCCTTGCATGTGCCTGGGGGGGCCCACTGCTGCCCCGACCTGCCCTCTGCCCCTTCACTTCCTCCCCCCCCCCAGCTGGCTGAGCAGGGGGCATCCTGGGAGTCCGTTCAGGAGGACTGCCCTGTGCGGTGCGCAGAGGGTGGGGCCTGGGCCTAGGGAGGGGGGGCGCTGCCGGGAGTGCCCTCCCCCACCTGTTCTGGGCCCTGGCACCAGAGAACAGCATGGGCCACAGGCGTCCCCGCCCTCCCATCTGACACCCACATCCCTCAGGGGACGCCCATGTTGGCTGGGGCTACACAAAAAGACTCTAGGATCTCCTGAATTGTGGAGGAGGGAGCCCTCTCCCGCCCGGGGAACTCAGCGCAGGGCCTGGGGTCTCTGGCCTCCGATCATACCTCTGACACCCACTCGAAGACTAAAGCCTGGCCCTAGCACTCCCCCACCCGCCAGCGGAAGAGGAGGAGATTCTGTCCTGGGGTCCGGGGCCCTGGGGAGCCCCTCCGCTGCGGCCTCCGAGGCGGGGGGTACCTGGCAGGGGACACCCGGCAGCCTGTGCAGATCTTAGAGCCTCAGCCTGCTCGGCAGCCAGCGCGTCCCCGCGGGTGAAGGGCTCCCCATCCTCCTACCGTCCGCGGGCGCCCCAGCTCCGCGGGTGGGGTCTGCAGGCCCAGGGGTCCCCGGGGGCGGGTGTTGGGGGCCGTCCGCGGGGAGCCCCGGGGGCGGGGCCGAGCCGGAGGGGCGGGGCGTCCTCGTCCCGTGCCCACCCCCCCCCCCCCCCCCCCCCCCCCCCCCCCCCCCCCCCCGGGTCTCTAACCTGCCGCTCAGGTTCCTCCTCGCGGCCCCGCCCCGGCCCGGCCCAGCCGCGCGTCCCTCCCGCCGCCTGAGCCCGGGCGCCCAGGCGAGGAGCCCACAGACGACCGACGTGCGGACGGACGCGCGGACCAGAAGACCCACCGGCGGCGCGGGCACGGGGCCGCGAGCAGCAGGTGAGCGCCCCACGGGTCCCCCCCACCCCCCCGGCGGACCCCGACCTGCCTGCGGGGCACGCGCGGGCGCTTTGGCCAAGGAGCGACCCAGGAGTCCCGCGAACGGACGTCGGTCCGTCTCGGCCTCAGTTTCCCCAGGTGGTTGTGAAACTGGAGGCTCTGGCCTGAGTCCATGCGCCTGGGGCAACGGGGTGCGAGAGCGGGGCGCCGAACCCGCCGCCAAGTAGCCCGGTCCCGTGCGGCCTGGTCTGTCCCGCCTGGTCCTGGGGCGGCGCCGGTGGCACCTGAGTCAGCCGGCCCGGTCCCAACCCCGGGCTTGGCGGAGAGAACCCCTTCTTCCGGTGAGGGGGCCCCAAACCCCCCTTCCACAGGACACGCTGGGGCCTCCCTGGCGGCCAGACGCCGGAGGTGAGCCAGCGGCTCCCTGTGGGTCAGGTCAGGAGGCACTTCCTGGGTGTCCGAGCCAGAAGGAAATCCAGGGGAAACATCAGGCTAGGGTCAGGCTCTGGGTCAAGGGGTGTGGGAGTTTCAGGGAGGAGGAGGCTGGGTGCTGTGTTGCAGGGGCCTGTGTGTGCCCCACCCGAGGCTACCCCGGATCCCTCCTCCCCGAGTGGCCCCTGTGCATGAAGGTGTCCCTGGTGGCAGGGAGGAGGGTAGGCAGGCTCGAGGTCCTTCTGAGGTGCATCCAAAAACCACCTCTGCCCCCATTCTGGGTGGAGGTGGCCCCAGCACCGCTGGGAGCCAGGGCCCAGCTGATGACGTCTCTCCTTCCCCACCTCTGCACTTCGCCCCCACCCCCCAGACCCCTGCCCCAGGCCTCTCCTGATGCCTGCCTAGAACGGCGCTTCAGTGGCTCAGCGCTCCCCACACCCCCCTTCTGTTGGGCCCTCTGCGCCTGCCTCCCCAGTGAGCCTTAAGCCCACCCCTCCCCCACCCAGACTTCCCAGGCCTCATCCCTCCTTACCAACCCCGCTGGGCCCTCCCCAGCCCGAAGCTCCCAGACCTGGGCTCAGCCAGCGCCTGGGGGGTCCCCCCAGTCCAGGGCTCCGCCTAGCTCTCTCTGGGCTTTAAGCCGACTCCTCCCCAAGGTCACTCAGCTGCGAGCTGGAATTTGAACTTGGGGCTGATGCCTCCACCCTCCCTGCCCTGCTGGGGCCTCCTCCGCGGCCCAGCCAGTCACCCTGCTCGGCCTTCCCTTTGCACCCGGAAAATGGCCGCAGTAAAACCAAAGTGCAGCCCGGGCCCCAGGCTTTGTCCCATTCCCGTGGGACTGCCCAGCCCCCTGCCCCGGTCAGCTGACTGGAGTGCGGCTGTGGGCCGCCCCTCCCCCAGCTGCTCCCCAACCCAGATGCCAGCCCCCAGAATCAGCCCTCTGGCTGACCCTGCCGAGGCCCCCAGCCGGGCTCCAGGGACTCGAAGGCCACAGTGTTCCCAGCCTAGGCTCCCCAAGGAGAGGGGCCGTGTGTCACAACCTGTGTGTGCCTGTGTGTGCCCGGGGGCCTGGGTTTTGCCAGGTGTGTGTGTACCTGGACCCACGTGCCCAGTGCCCTTGGCTCAGCCCGACAGGAATCCCATTAAGCAAACATTCGGCTCACTCACTGAGGTCATGAGCATTCCGGACATTCTCCACGGCTAGACGGTCAGAGGAATCTGACCAAGCCCCACTCCCACCTGTCCTGAGAGAGTCAGGACTCTCAGTGGCACATGGGAGGAGGTAGCCCAAAGCCCCCAGACCCCTCACACTTCCTGAAAGCCCTCCTTGTAGGTACGACCGGACCCAACCAGAAAGTCCTAGGGTGCTCCCCACCCATAGGTACCAGCACCCCTGGCCTATGACTCCCGACTCCAGCAGCCCCCCAATACTGAGGGACAGCCTTGTGAGAGGTCCCAGGGGGCACAGATGCCATAGGACGTATCAGACTGGCTGAGGGGTACCAGGTTCTGCTCACCCCCGTGAGGGCTTGTTCTGGGTTCTGGGTCCCCAGGGCCGCACCTTTCCCCCAACCCCATCCCAGGTCCAGTCTCATGCTGTGCTGCTGTCCTCTCACGTTGGCTCCCACCCGCCTCAGGGCCTTTGAATGTGCGTTCCCTCTGCTTGGAAGGTGGTTCCTTCCCCAGTCCCGTTTCGGAAACCCCAGTCCCTGCAGCCCCACCCCAGACAGTCTCAGGAGTGGGACCCCTCTACTGGCCCATCCCAGGGTGCCCTGTGGAGGACCAAGGGTCTGGAGTGAGATAGGGGCATACGTGCGACACCTGGGACACTGGCTTCGAGGTCCCACCACATCCGGGAGGCAGGGGGCTCTGCTCCCTGAGGACACCCTGCCCAGGCACACTGGGGAGTCTGGCCCGGACACCCGGACTGCAGCCTCTGGACCTGGGGTGGGAGGAGGAGGAGATCAGGCCCCGCCCTGAGAGCACAAAAGCCACTGGCCGGGCCCCAGTGAGGTGTCAGCTCGGCTGCCCTGTCCACTAGGCCTTGGACTCAGGCCACACAGGCCTTCATCGCCGGCCACGACCGAGGACGCCATGAGCCAGTTGGGGTCCGTCAGCTGCTGCCCCGGTGCTGCCAAGTGAGTCCCCACCCCCTACGCACTCATACCTTCCACCCCCACCCATGGAGCAGTCCCCAGGGAGGGGTGCGGTGTGGGCCTCGCCCTCACCGGCCCCTCCCCTGCAGTGGCAGCCTGGGCCGGTCCGACGGTGTGGCCAAGATGAGTGCCAAGGACCTGTTTGGTGAGTGAGTCTCCCGGCTGGGCCGTGGGGTCTCGCCCAGTCCACTCCCCCAGGCTGTGCCGGGGCCCCACCAGGGGAGAGGCACGTCAGCCCTGGGTGCCCAAAGGAAGCCCCGGGACCCTAATTAATCAACAGCTGCTCAGATCCCTCCCTCCCTCGCCGTAAGGAGAGAGGCCTTTACTAATAATTCAGGAGCCATCGATATTGATTCGGCCGCCCTCCTCACGGCAACCCGATAGCGGGGGGCGGGGCTGCGGCGGGCGGGGCGCCAGGTGTCTGCTCCGCGGGGGCGGGGCCCGGCCAGCCGGGACCGCCCCCGGCCCCGCCGCTCCCCGCAGACACGCGTTTATGCCTTTGCACTCGGTGCCCTGTCTGGCCAGCCGGGAGCGCCGGGGAGGGGCCGCGGGATGTTAGCTGGCAGCTTTGGGAGTTGGGGGAAGCCCTGGATTGGACCCCTTCCCAGGAAGGTGGGCAAGGCGCCCGCGTGGGAGGAGCTGTTGAGACTCTGCCCCCCTCAAGGGCAGACCCCTATCACCACTCTGAGCTCGGGGGCCCCTTCCTAGGTAGGGGCCATCCTGGGGGGCCTCACTCACATCTCACACCCTTGAGTCCTTTCTGGCGGCAGCACCCCTCGCCTCCACTCGGCCCTCCCTGTGGCCCAACCTGGGAGTCCAGTCCCACCTGAACTAGGGGCTGTGGGTCCTGCCCTCTGGGGTGAGTGACCGGTGACTCCCTGCTCAGAACAGAGGAAGAAGTACTCCAACTCCAACATCATCATGCATGAGACCTCCCAGTACCATGTCCAGGTGAGGCCAGCTCCTGAGGAGCACCCCAGGGTCCCTGGGCAGGTGTGGAAACCAAGGCACGGGGAGAAGTGGTCAGCCCAGCTTCTGACCCCCACGGCAGGCAGCCAGAGCCAGGGCTGCCCCACGCCTGTCCTCCAGTCCCGGGAAGGTCACGGCCTGGGGGACACAGGAGCCCTGGAGCTATGTCAGGGGAGCAGAGATGCCGGTGGCCATACGGGCCAGGCAAGGACAAGCCCTGGGGGCTGTTTGGCAGCGTCCGATGGGAAGACCCTGCGGGAAGGAACCTGTCATCCTGGCCCCCAAACAAAGAGCTAGATTAGGAGGCAGAAGATGCGACATAGACACACTTACTGGGCTCCTGCAGAGAAAGCCTCTCACGGCCAGTTCTGATGGGTTCAGGGAGAGTCCAGACTGGTTAACTGAACTCAAGACCAGCTGCCAGCTCAGGAGTGTTTTTATTCTAGGTCAGTTTTGATTCACACTTAGAACTCCGGAAGTATGTTTTTTAAGTGACCTACCTGGTTCCTAGCCACTGTCCAAACCTGCAGAACAACAGGGCTAAGAATGGCTGAGAAGGGAGGAAGCGGGGGCTCGGACCAGGAAGGGGGGCCCTGGACCGGGAAGGGGGGGACCTGGACCGGGAAGGGGGGCCCTGGACCGGGAAGGGGGGGCCTGGGCCGGGAAGGGGGGCCCTGGACCGGGAAGGGGGCCCTGGGCCGGGAAGGGGGGCCCTGGACCAGGAAGGGGGGGCCTGGGCCGGGAAGATGAGGACCTCCCTCCCCATAGAACCCCCATGCCCACAGAAGCAGGCGAGTCACTACTTTCTGAGCCTCAGGAGACACTGGGAGTCCCTAGGGCCTTGAATTGGGCTGTGTTCAGGGAGCGGCCCTCCCTGCCAGGCTGGGGACCGCTGCTGGCGCAGGTCCAAGGGCAGGGCACTGAATGGGGACAGGTCAGCTCGTCCCCTTCCTTCCCAGGCAGGACAGCTGCCTCTCTCGGGGTTGGGGACGGGGGGGACTTTGCCCTCCTTGGTGAGCAATCACCTATGCCGCTGGGGCCTCCCAGCCCTTCTGAACTTTGGTTCAAGCTAACCTGTGCAAAGACCCCAGGGGGCACCTCTCCTGCCTGCCCAGCAGCCAGCAAGGCAGGGAGAGTGAGCGGTCTTGCCTGCCTGTCCCAGATGAGGAAGGAAGGCCCAGAGAGAGGGTAAGAGGTGGGGACAAGATCAGACCCACCGGTCGGAGAGGGGGGTGCTAAGGCCTCTAAGCTGGCGTACAGTAAAGCTGAGGGTGGGGGTGGCGGTTCTGTTTCAGGTTTGAGTCACTGCCAACATGGTCAGGACACGTGACCATGTGGCCCACAGCTCCGTCACCCCAAAGCTCACTGGTACTGGCCCCGGCGGGCGGTCTTCCCCACCGCCAGCAGCACTGCTCTCCTACACCTCTGAAGCTTTACTTTTTGGAGAATCCCTCCCCTCCCATAATTGAATTCACATAGTTTATAACGCCTTTGTTCTGCTCAGTAACCTTGTTTCCAGAAAGCACAGCGCGCCTCTTTGTATACTCTCTACCTCTAGGCTTCGGGGAGGCGGGGTGGGGCAGGGCCTCTCCACCAGCTGTGCCAGGCCCCTGGCGACCCTTCCACAGCCCGCTCTGCACATCTGCCTTCCTGCCGGCTGGGAGTCCTTGGCGCACATCGTCAGGTGTGTGGACGAGAAATATCTGCTCCCAGTCTGGCTTGGTGATTTAACCTGACTTTAGGAGCACAAGTGTTTCATTTTGATGATGTCCAACCGTATCCACTTTTTCTTATGGTCAGGGCGGTTTTGTTGGGGGGGGGGCGTGGAGGGTGAGGAGGGGTCATTGCCTGACCCAAGGCTCTGAAGAGCTCTTCCTGAGTTTTTTTCGAGAAACTCCAGGGTTGAGGCTTTTACACTTAGGCCTATGATCCATTTGAAATTAACATTTGGGTGTGAGACTCAAGGTTTTCCCGCGTTGCGATGCGCAGCCGTATGACCACTGTCCTCCCATTGACTCGCTCGGTGCCTTTGTCAAAAAATGTGTAGTTGAATGTGGATGGGTCTGTCTGTGGACGCTTCTGCTTCACAGTCTTTCACTCGAGGCAACTGTATCACCAACTTTGAAATCAGGCAGTGGGAGCCCTCCAACTCTATATTCTCCTCAAGGTTTTCTCGACTATTCCAAGATATCTGTGCTTGCTTTTACGTTTTAGAACCAAATTGTCCATTTCAATCCCTTGCCCCCAGAAAAGCCCGCCAGAACTTTCACTGGCATCGAGTCAAAGCTCTGTATGTCCGTAGTGCAAACTGACATCTAAACGATCCTGACTCTTTCCCGCCTGTGGACGCAGGGGCTTCTCTGACTTCTCTCAGAGAGTGTGTGTGGTTTCCACCGCAGAGGACTTGCGCGTCTTTTCTTAGAACGTTCCTTAGGTGTTTGACTCGTCGACACTGTTGTAAATGGTACTGGTTTTTCTTTTAAAGCCATTTCCCAGTTATCTGCGGTTAGCGTGTGGAGGAACCGTTGGACTTCTGTGCAGTGATCGAGTGGACCAGGACACTGAATTCACTGGTTCACGTTAGTGATTTGCGTGTAGATTCACTGAATTTACTCCGTGTACAACCAGGTAGTCTGAAATACAGCGCCCACAATCCTGTTTGGAGCCACTTTACTTCTGCTGCTTCATTGCCTGCCTGCGATCAGGAGTAAAATACCGCGGACAAGCCGCGAGCGGACATCTTTGCCTTGGGTGCAATTTTAGAAGAAGATATCCAGTATTTCCCCGCTATATATGCTGTCGTTTTTGTAGATGCATTTTATCAGTGAGGAAACTAATGTCCATTCCTTGTTTGCTGAGAACTTGCATCATGAAAGGTGTTGAACTTTGTCAAATGCTGTCTCTGGATCTTCAGAGATGTACTCCCTGCTGTTACTGTAAATCAGTCACACTGACAGATTTTTCTGCATGAGGAACGAACCCTGCGTTTCTGGGATCAACTTCATGTGGGCACATGCATTCTTCTTTTTACGTGTTAATGGACTAATTCGCTAATAGTTTGTTGAGCAAGTTTTGCATTAGTGTTTTATTAGAGATGCTGGTCTGTAATTTTTCTTTTAGTGCAAAGCCTCAACTGGTTTTGGTGCTAGAATTATGGTGGCCTCAGAAAACGAGTGAGAAAATATTCCCTCCTCTTTGGTTTTCAGAAATCATTTGTGAAAGTTTGTTTTTCTCTCTTAAGTATTTGTCAAGATTCACTTGTGAGGCCCTCTAAATGCAGGGTTTTCGTTGTAGGAAGGTCATATATGTATATATGTGTACTTTAGAGAGAGCACGCAAGAGCACACGCATATGGTTTCTTTTCCTTAGAGAGTGCGGACATAGATCTAGACAGATTTGTTTTTAGAGAGTGAGAGGGTTCCCGTACGCATGAGAGTGGGGGAGGGGCAGAGAGCGAGGGAGAGAGAGAATCCCCAGCAGGCTCCAAGGTGTCAGCGCAGAGGCCAACGCAGGGCTCACGCCTAGGACCCTGGGATGGTGACCTGAGCCAAAATCAAGAGGTGGATGCTTGACTGAGCCACACGGGCGCCCCTCTTTTGGGTGATTGATTAACGTGTGTTTTCTCTCTTGTTTTGTTTCCTTGATCAATCTCGCTAGGGTGTATCACTTTCATTAACCCTTTCAGAACCAACTTTGGGCTTTGTTGATTTTTCTCTATTGTTTGTCTGTTTCCTTTTTGGTTTCTGCTCTTAATTTCCTTCCTTCCACTTACTTTGGGATTTATGTGTCTTTTTCTAGTTTGTTAAGGGAAATGGTTAGATCACTGATATTAAATATTCCTTCTTTTTTGAATGTTTATTTTTGAGAGAGAGAGAGAGCATGTGCAAGGCGGGGGAGGGGGGCAGAGAGAGAGGGGACGGGGGCAGAGGCTGCAAAGCAGGCTCTGTGCTGACAGCAGCGAGCCCTACGGGATAGAACTGACAAACTGTGAGGTCATGACCCGAGCCAAAGTCAGACACTCAACCAACCGAGCCCCCAGGCGCCCCAAATAGTCCTTCTTTTCTTATATTCATTTACCGCTGTACACTCCCCTCCACGAACTACGTTAGCAAAATCCTGCAAGGCCGATGCCCATGCCTTTACTGTCATTCCGTTCAGAACAGTTCTTTCCGGACGACCTGTCTCTGTCCGTGCATTTACAGCTACGACCCCCGCCCCTTGTGCTGCGTCCCCTGCCTTGTGCTGTGCGGTGTTTTTGTTTCTGAGTATTTTCTTACTTCTCTTGTGACTTCTTTCACCTGATGGTTGTTTACGTAGGAGTGGGTTGCTCAATCTCCCAATTGTTTGAGCATTTTCTGTTTATCACATGGTTCTGATTTTTATTTTACTACCACGATGGTCAGAGAGCACACACTGCGGGGTCTGGGTCACTTGAAATGCACTGAGACTTGTTTCGCGGCCGGGTACGTGGTTTTGTTGGGTTTCGTCGTGTTGTGTTTTGCTAACAACATGTGCTTTGGGGTCACCCTGCCTCCCGCTGGCGGGTCAGCTGCCTCGTCCCGCCGCCCGTCTCCGCCCACCCATCTCTCTGACTGCTGATGCTCTCGCAGGTTGGGACCACCCTTTCTTGTCACACTCAGGGCAAGCGAGCATCCTGGTGCATGTGCCATGTTGTGCACATGTTCAGGTTCTCTGAGCTGCGACAGAGAGAGTGTGTTTGCCTTTCCAGGTGTCCCGGGCTTCTCCCCAGAGCACCCCGTGGGTGCAGGGTGGGGGGCCCACTTCTCTACAGCTAACCTGCAAGTGTGACCCCCAAGAAGCCGTTAGTGCTGGGCAACAGAATAGGTAAAACAGGGCACCTGAGAGGCTCGGTCGGTTACACGTCCGAGTGTTGATTTTGGCTCAGGTCATAATCTCATCGTTTGTGAGTTCAGACCTCGCGTCCAGCTCTGCTTGGGATTCCTCTCTTCTCTCTCTCTCTCTCTCTCAAAATAAATAAACTTTAGAAAAAAAGTAAAATGGGGCGCCTGGGTGGCTCAGTTGGTTAAGAGTCCAACTTCAACTCAGGTCATGATCTCGCGGTTCACGGGTTCGAGCCCTGCGTCGGGCTCTGTGCTGACAGCTCAGAGCCTGGAGCCTGTTTTCGAGTCTGTGTCTCCCTCTCTCTCTGACCCTCCCTTCCTCATGCGGTCTCTCTCTCTCAGAAATAAATAAAACATTAAAAAATGAAAAATGAGAAAAGGTAAAACATTAAGCAGTTGATTCATCTCAGAAGTAATGTCAGGCTTTTACTCACAATTATTTTATTGATTGAGATTACATGCAATCTTCTGTATTAAAAAGTTAGTTATATTGATTTTCCTGGAGAGTCTCTGTTCATATCTTTTGCCAATTTTCTATTGGGGTGTTAATCTTTTACTTAGTCACGGATCTTTTTCATTTGTATATTCATTTATCATTGGCATTCTTAATAACTCAACAAAGTAGAGCCTTTAACAAAGTAAGAGCTGTCATTGTAATGCATGGCAGACTTTATAGATATTAAGAAAATTAGTCCTCACTATGTCTATTACATTTGCTTTTCCCAAATTTTTTTTTTTACTTCATATATGGTCTTTTTTTTTTTCCAAGCAGATGTTTTCTTAAGTCACATTTTTTGGTCTTTTCTTCTGGGCTTCTAGGTTTTCTTCCTTGCTTAGGGGAAGTGCCTCTGTGAAGAAGGCCTTTCTGAGATTGTCAGGAATCATCCAGTATTTTCTTCTAGCACTTTTGTAGTTTTGTAGTTGGGTCTAGGCAGTAGACCGCCTAGAGTTTAATGTAGTGTTTCCCCCGCTGCTGCATCATTGTTGACTGACTTCAGCCAAGGTCAACGGGACACATGGGGGGGGGGGTCTGGAGGGAGGAGGAGGAGCCTGAGTCAGTCTTGGAGACAGAGGAAGGAGGAGGGTCCCTGGAATGGGAGGAGGTGGCTGGCCAAGAGGTCCCAAGGCCCACCCCACATGAGCCCCCCACATGGCCGTTCCGGCATATTCACTGAGGGCCTACTGTGTGCCAGGCACTGTCCCCGGCATGGGGAGACAGCAGTGAACCCAGCAGCCAGAAAATAAATGAAGGAGCATATGATGCACAGCACAATGTCGGATCGTGATCATCAAAAACAAGGCAGGCCAGGGGCTGGAGAGTGATGCCGTGGCCAGGCAGGGACAGCAGGTCTGAGGGGAGCCCTGAACGAAAGGAGAGCTAGAGAAGAGTACGGGAGGCAAGGTGGGGGCAGACGGTGCAAAGGCCCTGCGGTGAGCCTGGGCAGGTCTTCTGGAGAACAGGGAGGCCAGCGTTCCTGGAGCCCAGCTACAGGAGATGGGGAGGGGTGAGGGTCTGCGGAGGACTCCCAAGGTTTTATCAGAGCGTGTCCTCGGCCCCCAGACACCCACGAAGGCAGAGCAGAGACCCTCCCCTAAGGTAGGGCTGTGTCTCCCTCCTCAGACCCCCCAGGGCAGGGATGTCCGCCCCCACCCCAGGCTCCTCGGCCCCGGGGGCAGCCTCTAGGCCCTGGTTCTGGGCGCTAGGAGGGCTCTCCGGGAGTGACCGTCCGCCCGCCCCCAGCACCTGGCCACGTTCATCATGGACAAGAGTGAGGCCATCGTGTCGGTGGAGGACGCCATCCGGAAACTGGTGCAGCTGAGCTCCAAGGAGAAGGTCTGGACGCAGGAGATGCTGCTGCAGGTCAACGACCAGTCCCTGCGGCTGCTGGACGTGGAGTCCCAGGTGCCCGGCGGCAGGGCTCCGGCGGCGGCGGGGCAGGCTGAGGGCGACGGGCAAGCAGGGCGGTGAGGCCTGGGGGGCCGGGGAGCCGGTCCGGGGCTGCGTCGGACCCCCGCCCCAACCGTGTGCGGCTGCGTCCGCGGGCGCCCCCCACAGGCCGGGCTCGCCAGTCGCGCCCGCGCCCGCGGCTGTGAGCGCGCCTCCGGCGGGGCCCGGGTTCGAGGCGCCCCTGGGGGACGCGGGCGTGTGACCCGGCCGAGCCCACACCCGAGGCCCCTGCCCCCCAGGAAGAGCTGGAGAACTTCCCGCTGCCCACCGTGCGACACAGCCAGACGGTGCTGGACCAGCTGCGGTACCCGTCCGTGCTGCTGCTGGTGTGCCAGGACTCGGAGCAGAGCAAGCCCGACATCCACTTCTTCCACTGCGACGAGGTGGAGGTGAGGAGGGGCGGCCGGGGCGGGGGCGGGGATCGGGGGGGGGGGGGGGGGGGGGGGGGGGGGGGGGGGGGGGCGGGGGCGGGCCCCCCCCCCCCCCCCGCAGCCAGCCTGACGCCGCGGCCCGCCAGGCGGAACTCGTGCACGAAGACATCGAGAGCGCGCTGGCCGACTGCCGTCTGGGGAAAAAGATGCGGCCGCAGACCCTGAAGTAGGTGGGGGCGCAGCGGCGGGCGGGGGCCGGGCTGAGCGGGGCCGGGCTGAGCGGGCCTCCGCCCCCTGCCCCCGCTGCAGAGGCCACCGGGAGAAGATCCGGCAGCGGCAGTCGGTCCTGCCCGCCCCCCAGGGCCCGGCCCCCATCCCCTTTCAGCGCCAAGGCGGTGACTCTCCGTCCAGCAAGAACCGAGTGGGCCTGCCCGCGCCGCTCAGCGAGCCCAGTACGCGCGGGGAGCCGGGCGGGCGCTGCGTCGCGGCCCGCGGGGGTGGCCTCCTCAGTGGCCCCTGACCTCTGCCTCCCGCATCCAGGCTTCCGCCGTCGGGAGTCGCAGGACGAGGAGCCGCGGGCTTTGCTGGCTCAGAAGATAGAGAAGGAAACGGTAGGTCTTGGCCGTGCAGCCCCCAGACAGCACCCACCTCCTCCCCAGGCCAGGGACCGAGAGACGGTGCGTGGGGCTGACCTCCAGCTGGTGGGGGTGCCTCGGACTGACCCCTGCCTCGGCTCTGACCCCAGCAAATCCTCAACTGCGCCCTGGATGACATCGAGTGGTTCGTGGCTCGGCTGCAGAAGGCGGCCGAGGCTTTCAAACAGCTGAACCAACGCAAGAAGGGGAAGAAGAAGGGGAAGAAGGGGCCAGCAGGTGGGGGGGGGGGGCAGGACAGGGGGGAGGGGGG